>NC_090649.1:188827494-189127494 GCF_040937935.1 Hyperolius riggenbachi
GATCCAGTGAGGGCTGCCTGTGTTACCCACACCATAGTGATAGAGGCTGCCTGCCGTGTTACCCACACCATAGAGATATGAGGGCTGCCTGCCTGTGCTGAGCATTGTGCATATTGGGGTCAGATCTGCTGAGCATTGTGCATATTGGGGTCAGAACTGCTGAGCATTGTGCATATTGGGGTCAGATCTGCTGAGCACTGTGCATATTGGGGTCAGAACTGCTGAGCATTGTGCATATTGGGGTCAGATCTGCTGAGCATTGTGAATATTGGGGTCAGAACTGCTGAGCATTGTGCATATTGGGGTCAGAACTGCTGAGTATTGGACATATTGTGGTCAGATCTGCTGAGCATTGTGCATATTGGGGTCAGAACTGCTGAGCATTGTGCATATTGGGGTCAGAACTGCTGAGGATTGTGCATATTGGGGTCAGAACTGCTGAGCATTGTGCATATTGGGGTCAGATCTGCTGTGCATTGGGCATATTGTGGTCAGATCTGCTGAGGATTGTACATATTGGGGTCATATCTGATAACAATTGTGCATATTGGGGTCATATCTGATAACAATTGTGCATATTGGGGTCATATCTGATAACGATTGTGCGTATTGGCATCATATCTGATAACGATTGTGCATATTGGCGTCATATCTGATAACGATTGTGCATATGTCATATCTGATAACGATTGTGCATATGTCATATCTGATAACGATTGTGCATATTGGAGTCATAACTGATAACGATTGTGCATATTGGGGTCATATCTGATAACGATTGTGCATATTGGAGTCATATCTGATAACGGTTGTGCATATTGGGGTTATTGAACGTGTTATTTTTTCAAATCTGCTCACATTACGTGTATTTTCTTGAGAGAACCTGCACAATTATGTGAATTTTCTGGGGAAAGGGTCACCAAAACTTGGGCCCTCTGTCTTTGCGTTGCACTTTTAAAGGGAACCCGAGGTGAGAATAATATTGAGGCTGCCATATTTATCTCCTTTTCAGCAATACCAGCTGCCTGGCTGCCGTGTTGGTCCTCTGCCTCTAATTCTTTCAACCATAGACCCTGAACAAGCATGCAGCAGGTCGGGGGTTTCTGACAATATTGTCAGAACTGACAAGATTAGCTGCATGCTTGTTTCTGGTGTAATTCAGTTCACTACTGCAGCCAAATAAATCAGCAGGGCTGCCAGGCAACTAGTATTGTTTAAAAGGAAATAAATATGGCAGCCACCATATCACTCTCACCCTGGGTTCATTTTAAATTACAGTTAGCCCCGCCCTCATCCGGTCATGACCACGCCCATTTTTACACTTGACTCCCACAAAGACCTGTAATTTTGGACTTATTTGAGTAATTGATCCCCACCAATAGACTGATGTGGTGTGTGAGCTCAGTGCTGCTGATGGAGGGATAATTATTTGCTTTTTAGTAAAGGAATTTGGAATCTTTGTATGTGGGACAGTGTTTAGCCTCTCAGGTTGCTTGCCATAGCTTTTTTATTTAAAGAGAACCCAATCAGCGAGGAGGGAAGGGATGCGGGCGGGGACCGGAGCTATGGAGGAGGCAGGTAAGCGGCAGAGACTGACAGATGCAGAGGTAAACAGCTGGCTGCAACACGCTGTGTGTCGACAGCTCGGCGACTTATGGGGGGCAAGCCGAGCGCGGGGGGGGGGGGGCAGAGAGGAGCAGTATAGCAACAGAGGCTGGGCAGTATATGCAGACCCAGCATCTGTGTGCTGATAGCATTCTTAGAACCCATCTCCTGTTCTCTTTAAAAGTGTAAGACCAGCCATAATGTCTAAAGTACCCCTGAACTGGAGGCAACCATAATTACTTCCCTTTTAATAATACCAGTTTCCTGGGAGTCCAGCTGATCACTTTGGCTGCAGCAGTGTCTTAATCACACACCTGAAATAAGCATGTCAGCACGGCTGCCAGGCAATGGGTATTGCTTCAAAGAAAATAAATATGGCAGCCTCCATATCCCGCTATGTTCAGATGTGTGTTAATTTAAGTTGTGGATATAATTTGTAAGGCCGGATCCACACTATAAGCGCTTTTGTGAGTGCTTGCGTTTGATTAGCGCTCACTAATGAAAAAAAATCACTCACATTCACTTTCATTAAAATCGTGTTAAAAATCGCGTACAAATCGACACGATGACTTGCGTATTTCAAATATATGTGATTGCGGCAATTGCGGCGATTTTTTTTTTTACCATGATTTTAATGAAAGTGAATGAGCGATTTTTAAAAAAAAGCGCTCTGCAAGTGCTAATCAAACGCAAGCGCTCACAAAAGCGCTTACAGTGTGAATCCGGCCTCAGGGCTAGACCTGCAGTAAGGATTTTCTTAAAATGGTTTTACTTTCCCCCACGCTGGTATTTTATTGTATCTGTATCACGACTGGTAAAGAGTTCTTTTCACTTCCCTTTCTTGATGGCTGTTGCTGGGGAAACTGAATCAAGGTGGCAACAATAGTCTGACACCAGGTCTAAACTACACCTATGACTCTGAATCTAAAATGAAAAAAATTGGCTTGTGTTTCACTTTTGCAGTGACTACCAGACCCACAGTACCTGTAAATCCCCCAAGGAAGGCTCTCTGCTGGGTTTTCCCAACAATCTACTCTATACAAACAGTACATCAATACCCACCATCCAGTGCAGTCATGGGGAGCTTCACTTCTGGGGGTTTGATGAGAGGTCCACAAAGTGCAGACACAGTGTGTGGTGACCAAAATCATTATTAGTGATAAGTCTCAGATAAAAGTTTGATGCACACCTGTACACACTTGGAATAGGCATCCAAAATGATTTTTGATGATCATTTGATGATCATCTGGTTACCTAAGTTGCAAATGTGTTGAGGCTTTTAACACACTCTAACCACACAGGCAGGTATCCCCAGAGGAGACACACACGGCACACAATTTATCCCTAGACGCACCACAAGAGGAGGATTTACACATAGTTGACTTCAATGAAGACACAAACATTTAGGCCAATTCGTTCTAATTTTATTTTATACTGCCTGAATACAGGTAAAATTGTATTTACAATTGTCATGGGGTCATCTCACCCCGGGATCCAGAAGAAGGCGAAAAAACCCCCAGAGGCAAGTTAGGTCTGATTTGTGCCTCGGAGGGGAAAAAAATTCCTTCTTGACTCCTATGTGGCAGTCGGCTTTTACCCTGGATCCCAGGTATCTCCCCAGATCATGCTGCCACGCTCTCTCTGCTGGGCATCTTCTGTCTTCTCTTCTTATCTGGTTGGGAATCTTCTGTCACCTCTTGCAGGGACATCCACAGATGGTGGGGGGATTCTGGCTACATATACAAGGAGGGGGGAAGGATCAGCCTACCTATACAAGGGGGGAATTTGGCTACCTTTGCTGTGGGGGATTTGGTTACCTAGGCGGGACTCTGACTACCTATACTAGGGGGGACTCTGGGGAAACATAAGTGGCAGAATGCTACCTTTATTGGTGGGAATTTGGCTACTTATACTGAGGGTAGGAGGCACATAATGTTACTTTTACTGGGGGGGGGGGGGGAATACAACTACCTATACTTAGGGGGGACTCTGGCTAACTATACAGGGAAAGGGAGGGGGAGGGGATCTGACTACCTATACAAGGGAGACTATGGCTGCCTGTACATACCTCTCGCTATTTTTAATGGAGTCTCTTGTTACTTATACATAGGAGCGGACTCCTACATATCGGAGGAGACTCAGACCTACCTACGCTAGGGTTGTTTTTGCCCAACTATACTGGGGGGGGGGGGTATAAGGCTCCTTAACTGGTGGAATATAAGGCTACCTATACTGTTAGGAGTCTGGCTACACATATGTATGATCAGAGCGTCTTGGTCTGATCTAGACAAGAGGGGTCTGAGCCCCATAAAGTGTCTGCCACGGGGCTAAAAAGCCTCCTGTGGCCATGCGGTAAAAGAATGTCAAATCCGGTAATATGGAAATCCATGGAGGGAGACCCAGGTGCACTCGATATGAGCGGATGTTCCGCCATCTGCCCTAATCCAGGAAGCGCCCCTACGTCTTCATGCACCGGTTACATCACCTCAACTAGGAGATCCACTATGTGTCTGACCAGAGAGTCTAGGTCTGATCTATACAAGAGGGGTCTGAGCCCCACAATGTGTCTGACCAGAGCATATAGCTCTGATCTATACAAGAGGGGTCTGAGCCCCACAATACGTCTGCCACGGGGCTAAAAAGCCTCCCATGACCATGCGGTGAAAGAAAGTCAAATCCGGTAATATGGAAATCCATGGAGGGAGACCCAGGTGCACTCGATATGAGCGGATGTTCTGCCATCTGCCCTAATCCAGGAAGCGCCCCTATGTCTTCATGCACCGGTTACATCACCTCAACAAGGAGATCCACTATGTGTCATGTCCGATAATAAAGTGAATATTCAGTGTTTGAAGTGGCCTTGATGGAAATAAAGTTGCGAGAGCTCTCAGGATGTTTCTGGCCCTCCCACTAGCCACATAGCATTCTGATGGTTACCAAGGACTCGCCATGCTGCTGCTGCTGCTGCTGCAACCCCATTGGTGGAATAGGCTCTTCACCCAGAGAGTCCTGCACATCCCCCCACTGACCACCTGGGAAAGAACTGTAACCCCCTGCTGGCCACTAAACTCTACCTATCACTACCTACTGGCCATTATAATCCACCCATCATTACCTGCTGGCCCCTACAATCCAACTATTACTACCTTCTGGTCAGTACAATCTACCTGTAACCCGCTACAGGCTACTACAATCCACCTATTACTACCTGCTGGCCACTATAATCCACCTAATACTACATTTGGCCACTACAATCTACCTACCATTACCTGCTGGCCACTACAGTCCACCTATTACTACCTGCTGGTCAGTACAATCTACCTGTCACTACCTGCTGGCCACTACAATCTACCTGTCACTACCTGCTGGTCAGTGCAATCTGCCTGCCACTACTTGCTGACCACTACAATCTACCTATCACTATCTGCTGGCCACTACAATCTACCTAATACTACCTGCTGACCACCACTACAATCTACCTATCAGTACCTGCTGTCCAGTACAATCTACCTGTCACTACCTGCTGGCCACTACAATATACCTGTCACTACCTGCTGGCCACTGTAGTTTACCTATAAGTACCTGCTGTCCACTCTACCTGTCACTACCTGCTGGCCACTACAATCTACCTGTCACTACCACCTGGCCAATACAATCTACCTGTCACTACCTGCTGGCCACTGTAGTTTACCTATTACTACCTGCTGGTCAGTACAATCTACCTGTCACTACCTGCTGGCCACTATAATCCACTTATTACTACCTGCTGGCCACTACAACTTACCTATGACTACTTGCTGGCCACTATAATCCCCCTATGACTGCTTGCTGGCCACTACAATCTACCTGTCAATATCTGCTGGTCACTAAAATTTATCCATCACTACCTGCTGGCCACTGCAATCTACCAAGGTATAGATAAAACCTTGATGATGCAACCACAATTTTTTTTTAGCACCAGGGAGTCAACCAGTCCACACCCGTATTCACCAAGGGTATAACAACAGTCCAGAATAGAAAAAGACTGGGTCTCGACCTGGATTTTAGGCCGATTGACCGATTTTATTATGCAGAAACCACAGTGCAAAAGCACAACGTTTCGACCTAGTGGTCTTTATCAAGTGCTTGATAAGTAAACACTTGATAGACCACTAAGTCGAAACGTTGTGCTTTTGCACTGTGGTTTCTGCATAATAAAATTGGCCAATCGGCCTAAAATCCAGGTCGACCTATCACTATCTACTGCCCACTACAATCTACCTATCACTATCTGTTGATCACTATATTTTACCTATCACTACTTGCCAGCCACTAGAATCTAACATTTGCCCCTTACTAGAATTTAATGATCAATACCTGACTGTCACTACAATCTGCCCATAACTACCTGCCAACATACCTATCTGCCCATACCTACCTGCCAGTAGAATCAGTTTTTGACTTTGTATATGTGTGGGGTGGACACAGGTTGCCTCTCCTGGGGAGCCAAGTGGGTCACACATGGTCTTGCAAGCTGGCAAGCCACAATCACTGAAAGAGATCAGAAAGACAACGTGTTAGTTTAGTCCAACAACGAGATAAAATAAATATTTCAACATCCAGTTGCATATTATGCATACTATTATGCATGGTCAAACTGACCATCCCTAGTGCTGATCTTAGTGAAGGTGGGGGGAATCAGACTCCAGGGAGGTCTTTCCTGGTTAGTGTAGTTAGGATCCCATTGAGCAATATGTACAGTGTGCTGTACAACCTACAGTCTACAACCTTATATGGAGATCATATATTATTTATGTTGTGGATACTGTGCTGGAGTGGCAGAACTGTGAATTATGGGACAAACTGAAGACTTACCACCTCCATGTCACCAGTCCTCCAGGAACAGGCCCGCCCGGGAGAAGGGGCCGCCAAACGGTCGCGGAGTCTCTGTCAGGGGGGGAGAAAACATGTTGATTAGTCATACTGTTCACACAAAATAATGATCTAAAGATCAATTGAGATTACATTGAAATAATTCTAGTTTTGTAAAGGAAAGTGTCTTTTCCCCCCCTAGTTATTACAGTTCATATTTTGCATACAAAAGATGCTCAACTTTGCTCAAAGCTGCTCTAAAAGTCTCACTAAATGTTGCAGCTGCATGGTATAGTGCAGTCAGCATGAAATCTAAATCTGTTGATATGCAGCTTTGACTGATTGATGCAGTGCAATGCTATGTGCCACTGATCTACCGCCACGCCTCCCCCACCTCTATTTGTTCAAGTAAAAATCGATAAAAATTATGATTGATGTGTCACATTGTGCTATAGATTCCCATGACAGGGAAATTTGATGTGTGTATGGCTCACTTTTGTATTGGTCTGTCAGAGGCAAAATACTAGACAATGTGACAGAAATCCCTATTTATCACTTTATGCTGGGAATACACGATGCGTTTTTGCGTTCGTTTTTGCCGTCGTTTTCGCTTTCGATCGATTCTACTCTCGATTCACTGCTCGATTCCCCTCTCGATTCCTTATCTTTTCTTATCAATTACATTCACTTGAATGAGGAGAATCGAAACGAAAGTAGAATCGACCAGATCCAACAGGTTGGAATTTATCTATCGAACCCATCTATCTAAAGTAAAAACTTAACGTGTATTCCCAGCATTAGGGTGGGTATGATCCTAGCACCAATTAGATTCAGCTGTGGGGATAAAAATGTATGTTGCAGTTACCAATACTCCACTACATAAGCTTTGTAAAACATTTTTTATGTGCAGTTTTGGCTCTCCTTCCCCATTGCTCAACTCAATCTGCTTAATCCTCTTACAGAGAGACTTAATTTCTCACACCTGACCCTAAACTCCCATCATAAGGGGTAACCTGTTTCCTGACAGCTAGGACTGACCTCTTTCCAACATTAACCCCTTCCTTATGGCTAATCCTAACCTGCCCCCTAATATTAACGTCTTTCTGATGCCTAACCAGCCTAGCGTCTAAAACTTACTAAACCTAAATCCCCCCCAGCACACACTACCTACCTAATGCCTAGACCCCCCCACACACACATACACTACCTGCCTAATGTCTAAACCTAAACTCCTCCCCCCCAGCACACACTACCTACCTAATGCCTAGACCCCCCACACACACATACACTACCTGCCTAATGTCTAAACCTAAACTCCTCCCCCCCAGCACACACTACCTACCTAATGCCTAGACCCCCCCCACACACATACACTACCTGCCTAATGTCTAAACCTAAACTCCTCCCCCCCAGCACACACTACCTACCTAATGCCTAGACCCCCCACACACACATACACTACCTGCCGAATGTCTAAACCTAAACTCCTCCCCCCCAGCACACACTACCTACCTAATGCCTAGACCTCCCCCCCCACACACACACACATACAGTACCTGCCTAATGTCTAAACCTAAACTCCCCCCCCCAGCACACACTACCTACCTAATGCCTAGACCCCCCCCCCCACGCACACATACACTACCTGCCTAATGTCTAAACCTAAACTCCTCCCCCCCAGCACACACTACCTACCTAATGCCTAGACCCCCCCCCACACACACACATACAGTACCTGCCTAATGTCTAAACCTAAACTCCCCCCCCCCCCCGCACACACTATCTACCACACGTCTAACCCTTCACCCGTCTGCACAAACAACCTACCTAATGCCTAAACCTAAACTCTTCCCTTGTGCACACTGCCTACCGAATGCCTAATCCTTATTAACCCCCCCCCCCACACACACACACACACACACTCAATCTACCTACCTAATGCCTAACCCTTAACCCCCCCTCCCCCCTAAGCACACACACACTACCTGCCTAAACCCCCACACATTAACTACCAAAGTGCCCATTTCCACTAGCCGAGATACGATGCATTTGTGGCAAAAAAAAGCCAAAAAATGCTAGTTCTCGGGCGCCACCATAGAGTTAGACACCTAAAAATATCAGCATTTAGGAGCCTGCGGTGCCCGATATATAGCGGGTGCTGTAGCATCACCTGCTATTTACCGGGTGTTCATATTTCTGCTCCGCCGCGCAAATACTGATATATTTCACATTGCGCCTATTGCGGCACCCAATTAGTCCACTTGCCACATGCCCCCTTTTTTATCCTTTACTTATGCGCAGGAAAGAAACTGACATCCTGCTGCATAATTCTGTACATTCTGTGCATCTTTTTTATTATATTAGCGGCTGTAAAAAAAAATTGTGCGTTTTTCTGCATACAAACACACATGGTGTGAAGAAAACACACACAGAAAACTGAAAGCTAAGTGTCCCGTGCATTATAGTGGATGAAATACGGTATTCCCTTTACTAATCTCTTACGTGTAGGAGCAGGGTCACTCAACCGGAAGAGTGGGTGCACTCTCCGGCCTGTCTTCTGATCCCAGGACTTCTGGATAGCCAGGGCAGTCGGCATGGCATTCCTGGTTCTTTCACGGTGCTGGAAAGAGCAATATATATTACATTTTGAATGAACACAGAGAACAATAAATATTCTACCTGATTAGCATGAATTAAGGTTAATTAGCTGCAATAGGGAGGAATAATAATACTCACCAGAGATCTCTGCACTTCAATGAGCTGTGAGTACAGCAGGATGGCGTCAGGGCTGGGTGTGATGATGAGAGGTGGTCTGGAGAAGAGACGCCGCACTGCAGAAAAAAAACAAAACAGCACATTAAGCACAAGAAAATGTAAATTCCTTATGGACTTTTGATGAGGGGACATTGCAAACGCTTGGCCGTGTCTCTCAGCCTAAACTACTATGGTACATTACCCTGAGGATGCAGTTGCTATGGCAACATAGAAAAGCCTCAGTGGCCTCCCTGGTGGTAAGGCCGACCTGAGCTCGGGCTGGGAGAGATGAGCTGCGAGCGGTAAGCCCGAGCTCAGGTCGGGCTAGGGAATTCTCTGCCATTTAGGAGTCCCGCGCACGATCGCTGCTGCGCAGCGGGACTCCAGCATCTCCCCCGGCCGGTTTAAGCAACAATGGGACCTTAGGGCAAAATAAACCTGGGGGCCCCCCCAACAGATACCCCGGAACAAAAGTCTGCATTAAGGGTCCTTTTTTGCAGCTGGTATAGTCAGGGTGTAAAGCCCAATCGGTCGGGGCTCCGCATTCTGGCTACCCCAGCCTGCATGGGGGACAAGGGGTTAAAAAGTTTCAGGAGGGAGGACCCCACATAATTTAAAAAAAAAAATTCCTGCACTCTAAACATAAAATTTTTTTGGGAAAATAGGAAAAAATGCCAGGGATTTTCATACAGCCATATTGCGGCTGTATAGCGATCCCTGGCCAAAGCGCTGCGGCTGCATATGGACCCCTGGAAACCCCGTCAGGAAATGTATTGCTCTTTCTTTTGATGCATGTAAAATTACACTACTGTTAGGTTTGCTACTAAAAGTGACATTTACCGCATTTAAAAGTATACTTTTTTCCTTCGAAACTTTAAAATCGATTTTCTCAAAAACTATAAGGTCTTTTTGAAAAATAGTTTTTTCCTCTTATTCCCAATGATCTCCTTAACATATCCTGCACATGTAGGGTTTCTAGCATTTAAGGTGGATTTGCTATTAACCATTAAAGTCGGCAGGTTTTTAAATGTGTATTTTTTTTCCTTTGAAACTTTAAAATCGATTTTCTCAAAAACTATAAGGTCGATTTGAAAAAATGTTTTCCCTCTTGTAGCCCCTGGGGGCCCCTACAAGCTCTGGGGCCCTGGGGGCAATTGCCCCCTTTGCCTCTATGGTAGCACCGGCCCTGAGTGGCCCTGAAGAGTCGCACAGGGCAGAAGAAGAAAAAACAGATCTGCATGTGTTTTTACGTATATACTGTGTAAATATGTATATACTGTGTGTGTGTGTATATATATATATATATATATATATATATATATATATATATATATATATATATACACATATATATATATATATACATATATATATATATATATATATATATATATATATATATATATATATATATATATACAGCAGCTTGCAAAAGTACTCGGCCCCCTTGAAGTTTTCCACATTTTGTCCCATTACTGCCACAAACATGAATACATTTTATTGGAATTCCACGTGAAAGACCAATACAAAGTGGTGTACACGTGAGATGTGGAACGGAAATCATACATGATTCCAAACATTTTTTAGAAACAAGTAACTGCAAAGTGGTGTGTGCATAATTATTCAGCCCCCTTTGGTCTGAGTGCAGTCAGATGCCCATAGACATTGCCTGATGAGTGCTAATGACTAAATAGAGTGCACCTGTGTGTAATCTAATGTCAGTACAAATACAGCTGCTCTGTGACGGCCTCAGAGGTTGTCTAAGAGAATATTGGGAGCAACAACACCATGAAGTCCAAAGAACACACAAGACAGGTCAGGGATCAAGTTATTGTGAAATTTAAAGCAGGCATAGGCTACAAAAAGATTTCCAAAGCCTTGAACATCCCACGAGCACTGTTCAAAGGATCATTCAGAAATGGAAGGAGTATGGCACAACTGTAAACCTACCAAGACAAGGCCATCCACCTAAACTCACAGGCTGAACAAGGAGAGCGCTGATCAGAAATACAGTCAAGAGGCCCATGGTGACTCTGGGCGAGCTGCAGAGATCTACAGCTCAGGTGGGGGAATCTGTTCATAGGACAACTATTAGTTGTACACTGCACAAAGTTGGCTCTTATGGAAGAGTGACAAGAAGAAAGCCATTGTTAACAGAAAGCATAAGAAGTCCTGTTTGCAGTTTGCCACAAGCCATGTGGGGGACACAGCAAACATGTGGAAGAAGGTGCTCTGGTCAGAAAAGACCAAAATGGAACTTTGGCCAATATGCAAAAATGCTAAGTCTGGCAGAAAACTAACACTGCACATGACTCAGAACACACCATCCCAACTGTCAAATATGGCGGTGGCGGCATTATGCTCTGGGGGTGCTTCTCTTCAGCAGGGATAGGGAAGCTGGTCAGAGTTGATGGGAAGATGTATGGAGCCAAATACAGGGCAATCTTGGAAGAAAACCTCTTGGAGTCTGCAAAAGACTTGAGACTGGGGCGGAGGTCCATGTTCCAGCAGGACAACAACTCTAAACATAAAGCCAGGGCAACAATGGAATGGTTTAAAACAAAACATATCCAAGATGGCCCAGTCAAAGTCCAGATCTAAATCCAATCGAGAATCTGTGGCAAAATCTGAAATCTGCTGTTCACAAATGCTGTCCATCTAATCTGACTGAGCTGGAGCTGTTTTGCAAAGAAGAATGGGCAAGGATTTCAGTCTCTAGATGTGCAAAGCTGGTAGAGAAATACCCTAAAAGACTGGCAGCTGTAATTGCAGCAAAAGGTGGTTCTACAAAGTATTGACTCAGGGGGCTGAATAATTACTTGGTTTGATTTGGAAAAAAATGTTTGGAATCATGTATGATTTTCGTTCCACTTCTCACATGTACATCACTTTGTATTGGTCTTTCACGTAGAATTCCAATAAAATTGAATCATGTTTGTGGCAGTAATGTGAGAGAATGTGAAAAACTTCAAGGGGGCTGAATACATTTGCAAGCCACTGTATGTGTATATATATATATATATATATATATATATATATATATATATATATATATATATTTGGGCGCATGTGGTAAGTGGTGGACAAAAAAGGCGCCGCCATTCACTCCCATAATAAATATAATTTGATGGGCGCCGAATAGGAAATAAGGTCGCCGGAGATTATTAACGTTTTAAAACGGTGCCCGGAGATTACTAACGTTTTAAAACTGCGCTCATGATGATTTACGTTTACAGAATGCGCCTGTAACGAATAACATTTATAAAAATACTAAACATATCTATCGTATTTAACTAAAACATTATTTAAAATTTTATCCCTTAGGCCTCTTGCACACTGCAAGTGATTCCGATTCAGATTCCGCTTTTTAATCAGTTTTTACATCCGATTCAGATTCAGATTTGCAGTGTGCAGGGAACAAACTGCAAATCGGAATCTGAATTGGATGTAAAAACTGATTAAAAAGCGGAATCGGAATCACTTGCAGTGTGCAAGAGGCCTTACTGTTTGTAAAACATTATACACATAATAAAGTGATCAGTAAATATATTGTAATATATTTTTTACAGTCACTATTTGTAAAACATTATTATCCACACAATAAAGTGATCACTAAGGGGGGTTTTAGGGTTAGGCACCACCAGGGTAGATTTAGGGTTAGGCACCACCTGGGGGGTCTTAGGGTTAGGCACCACCAGGGAGGTCTTAGGGTTAGGCACCATCAGGGGGATCTTAAAGTGAGGCACCACCAGCGGAATTTAGAGTTAGGCACCACCATAGGGTCTTAGGGTTAGGCACCACCAGGGGGGGTCTAAGGGTTAGGGATAGGTAGAGGGAGGCACCACCAGCGGGATTTAGGGTTAGGCACCACCAGGGAGTCTTAGGGTTAGGCACCACCATGGGGGGTCTAAGGGTTAGGGATAGGTAGAGGGAGGGCTATAAACAATATTTTCCGATTTTATTGCATGAAGAAACGACAAATGAAGATTACACACAATATTATATAATTATAATGATTATACATATATTATCGTTTTTTAACATACGTAATTATAAGTTTTACTTTTAAAACAGGGAAAATTATCATTTTCACAATTTGCGATTTCATACACATTCTTAAATGTTTTATTAATTTGTAAAACATTATTGTAAACGAAATACAACACAATATTTTTATATGTTACCGCTTATCGTTTACACCACCCCCCCTTTTTCCCCGACGCCCTTTTTACATGTATGCCTCAGTATCTATTACTTGACATAAGGGTGCAGTTGCCACAGTAATGGTAAAGTCCCTTGTACACACATTTTACATCAGCAGGAGGATGTTGCTGTGGCAACATGGAAAGGCAGTGGCGTAGCTAAGGAGTTGTGGGCCCCAGTGCAAGTTTTCCATTGCCCCCCCAGCACTCTATACATAACAATTGATACGGCACACCTAAACCTGCCAAGAACAAGCACAGTGTCAGAGGTGCAAGAAGTGGATGGGGAACAGTTTGATTACTGATGATGATTACTACTATTCAGAGCATCTATAGAAGTGATTGTTACCGTCACAGGACCAATAAAGAGCTAATACTGTGGCTGAAAGTGGATCCCCTGGGGACCCTCTAGCCCAAGGGCCCTGGTGTGGTCGCTACCTCTGCATTTCCTATTGCTACGCCCCTGTGGAAAGGCCTAGATTTAAAAAACAAATGGACCCTTGATAGATAGGGGTAGCCATTTATTATATAAACGCTAAATACTACTAATAAATTTCCTCCCTTGGAACCCCCCTATGGCTGATAATGTGAACATCTAGTGGAGATATGTGGAAACAGTGTCATATTGTGTGTACTGCTGATACTTACAGTGTCCAGCCAGAGTCCAGATTCTGCCACAAATGATGAAAAACTGCCAGGCAAGGACTGGTGGCACTAGGCAGAGCCAAACGTAGCAAAGCAGTTGGAAAAACATGTTGTAAAAGTAAGATATATCCAAATTCAGGGATCAGTTCAGAGAGAACACCAGGTATACTGCTGCATCAAATGCTGCTAAGCCTGGAGTGACAGTTGAGGTGGCTCATGCAGCAGCTTGAGACTGTAACTGCCACTGCTGGAGGCTGGCTCATGCAGCAGTGTGAGACCATAACTGCACATGCAGCATCATGTGACCATAGCTAATGACAACAGATAGCACAGCAGTGATAATGATTAGAATGGTGCTTTTTATCTATTATAATGTGCAGAAAATAGAAGCAGTGAGTACAGTGCTCCTCAGAAGCGCCTCTTTCAGGCTTTATATACAAGTCTGTGTAAATAAATGTATTATTTAAAGCCCAGTTTCAGGGTTTTTAAATAATATTTTTTTGTATATTCACAGTGTATATTTTCCTGTATGTGAAAACACATTAGCTCTGACAGCACATGTTAATCAATAGGCTGGTTCACATCAAATGTTTTTTTGTATGCATGTCAAAAAAAGCCTTAGGGCCCTTTTCCACTAGCAATCACTAGCGTTCACGCTGAACGCTAGTGATTGCGATTCAGCAAAAGCACAAAATTTTGCGACGATTTTCCGATGTTTGTGATCGCGATTTTGCTATGCTATGCACTGCATAGCAAAATCGCGGCAATAATCGTTCCGCCACGCGATCGCGATCAGGTAAAAAACGAATCGCGGTAGTGGAAATAACCTACCGCGATTCTTATGACAAAAGCAAACTGTAGCGATTTGAAAAATCCCTAGCGGTTTGCGGTTTTGCGATTCAGCCATCGCAAACGCCCTAGTGGAAAAGAGCTCTTAGTAACTATTACTTTCCATGAGGATGCAGTTACTACAGCAATAGTAAAGGCCCTGGTACCACTACATCAGCAGGGTGTTGCTATAGCTTCTAGCTCAGGGTGCAGAGGCCTATCAATGGCGGGTAACACATTCCCTGGGGAATACAAGCCTGCATGGGGCACAAGTGGTTAGCAGTGGGAGGGGGGACTGTAGGCTGTCCATTTTCTTATTTATTGACAAATATGTTGAAATCTGCCATTTAAGGGGTTTATTATACATCACTTTTTCATGCCAAACTTTAAAATCTGTTTTCTCAAAAACTACAAAGAGCCTTTTTCCACTACAAAGCTGAATCACAAAATCGCAAATCGCTAGTGATTTTTAAATCGCTAGGGTTGCTACTTTATCATAGAAATCATAAGAAGTATTTTCCACTATGATTCGATTTGTAAATCGCAAATCGCGATCACTTTCTGGACCGATTTTCAGAGGGATAGTGCAATGCAAATGAAAATCGCAATCGCATAACAAAACTAATGAAAAATTGCAATCGCTGGCGTTTGTGATTTGTGATTGCGATTGCTAGTGGAAAAGGGCCCAAAGTGTTTTTTTCTTTGCCATAAATAGTGAATTTGTGTCGGGGGCTTCGCAATTAACGTGGACAGTCAGCACCATAGACTTCAATGCAAAATTCATGGAACTCTAAATGTAACTCTTGAAGGATACCAGAGCAGAATGAAAAAGTAAAAAATTCCTCCGCTCCCCTCCATTATTGCGCAACCACCCCTTCCCCCTCCCCCCGCAGCCAGGTCAAGCATTAATGCGCAGGCGCTGACCCAGCTACGTTCTGGGCATGCGCAGAGCCGGCTGCGGGTGCATGATTAATGATGCGTGCTTTCTGATTCCTTATGGTAGCCACTAATGATCCAATCTTTCTCATCCAATCTTACCAAATCTATGTAGTATAAGGGTAAATTGAGTGAATATACTGAATGGATACTTCAGGCAGTTACCTTATATTACATAGAAATGGTAAGATTGGATGAAAAAGATTGGATCATTAGTGGCCACCCTAAAACTCTAATCTCCCCCCACCCTATCAGCTAAAACTTACCTCCCCCTACACTTCTCACTAAGCCTATAGCTCTTTGTTGCCCCTCCATGGGTCTGATTCGAATATAAGGTGTTCCCTATACCTCTATACTGTGAGTCAGACACACTTGTCTATTTTTGTGCACGTTTTTTCTGCATAGAAAAACTGATTTAAACTGAACACTCATGCTAATCAATGGCCTAGCTCACAAATGTATCAAATAAAGGCACCTGGAAATTTGGGCGCGTAGTAAGGCTGATGGTAAAATATTGGTATTAAATACCAACATTTTACTATGACTATGTCTAACCCCGATGCCTATCCTTAAAGAGTAACTGCCGGGCATAAAATAAAAAATCAGTTCTTTATTTTTATCTGGTAAACAAGTAATAAGGTTGCTAATCAGGCAATCCAAAAGTTAGAATCACTATTACTTTTCTTGTTGATGAATTCATTCCCCAGTTTACATGACTTTTATTTGGTACACAGAAAATATGGTACACAAAAGAAAAGTTGCAGGGCATGCTGAGTTGTCTTTTTTTTGCTACTCTACTTCCCCTCAGACTTAACTAATGCAGCCTGATTGGCTGAAGCCTCTTTCCCTCCTGTTTTCCCCTACCACACCTCTTTTCCTCTCTGATTGGTTAAAATTTCTCAGGCTGAAACAATGCACTTTCTATAGTGAAGGGCGGGCACATCAGGCAGAGGAGACTAAGGGCGGATATTACATCATGACTGGCTTCAAAATAACCAGAGTAAATATGGAAACTGTCTAGAATAGGATTCTCTACTTTTCCTTTATAAAATTCACAGGAATCATAAAGGGGACCGTGCAATACATATGTTATGTAAGTAGAGCAAGTATTTATCTACTTATATCTTTAGTTTTTTTTCCCCTGAGATAGTATAGCTGACAGTTCCTCTTTAACCCGCCAACACACCCCTCACACATATTACGTGCCTAATGCCTAAACCTTATTCCCCCCCCCCCCCACACACACACACTACCTATGTAATGCCTAACCCTTAACCCCCCGGCACAAACTGCATACCTAATGAGCCCCCCCAGCACACACTTAACCCCCTTGGCATACACTACCTGCCTAATGCCTAAACTTAAACTCCCCCCCCCCCCCACCACACACACTATCTACCTAATGCCTAACCCCTAACCCACCCACCTGTATAAACTACCTACCAAATGCCTAAACCTAAACTCTTCCCCCGCGCACACTAACTGCTTAACCCTTAACCCTCACAACCACTCAAACTACCTCTACCTACCAAACGCCTAAACCTAAACTCTTCCCCCGCGCACACTAACTGCCTAACCCTTAACCCTCACAACCACTGAAACTACCTCTACATAGCTAATGCCTAAAACACACACACACACACACACACACACACAAACCACACACACCACACACACACACACCACACACACACACACACCACCCCCCCCCCCACACACACACACACACACACTCTCTCACACACACACACACACAAACCACACACACCACACACACACACTACATCACACACACACACACACACACACACACATACACACACACACACACACACACACACCACCACACCACACCCCACACCCACACACACACCACACACACACACCATTTGCGGCAAAAAAAAAAAAAAGCTAATCAGGCGCCACCATAGGGGCCTAAAAATATCAGCATTTAGAAGCCTGCAGTGCCCGATATATAGCGGGTGCTGTACTATCACCTGCTATTTACCTGAGCGCCATATTTCCTCTCCGGTGCACAAATACTGATATGTTTCACATTGGCGCCAATTGCGACACCCAATTAGTCCATTTGCCGCATGCGCCCTTTTTTTCCTTTTTTACTCATGCGCAGGGAAGAAACTGACGTCCTGCTGCATAATTCTGCACATTCTGTGCATCTTTTTTTATTACATTAGCTGCTGTGAAATAACGTGTGGGTTTTTTTGCATATAAACACACATGGGTCTTGCTTCACAAAAGCGTGATAACTGATATCACGGCCATGCTATGCAGTTATCACGCGATCTGCCGCGTGTGAAGGTTTGCACGCGTAAAGGATTACGTTCACGTGTAAACATGTTTGCGTGTGAAAGCGCGCGTCAGCGCATGCAAACCTTTGTTTAACACGCACACGTAATCCTTTAGGCTAGTGTGCGGCAGGTTGCGTGATAACTGCATAGCACGGCCGTGATATTAGTTATTACGCTTTTGTGAATCAAGCCCCTGGTGTGAAGAAAACACACACAGAAAACTGAAAGACAAGTGTCCCGTGCATTATAGTGGATGATATACCGCAGGGGTCCCAGCCTTTTTCGGCCCGGGGACCGCTATCTAGACCAAACTTTTTTTTTTTGGGGGGGGGGGGGGTTATAGGTAGCCAGGTAAAGTATGGGTAGCCAGTAGAGTTGCCCCAGTATAGGGAGTTTAGTTGCCCCAGTATAGGGAGTATAGCTGCCCCAATGTAGGGAGTATAGCTGCCCTAGTTTAGGCAGTATAGCTGCCCCAGTATAGGGATTATAGCTGCCCCAGTATAGGGAGTTTAGTTGCCCCAGTACAGGGAGTTTAGTTGCCCCAGTAGAGGGAGTTTAGTTGCCCCAGTCAGATCAATGAATAATGGCGCACAGCGCCTATGCATATAAATGGCGCCGCATTAAAAAGATACGCATATCGCTATTTATCGTTAGTACTGCATAATAATGGTGCACAGGGAAAAAAAAAAAGAAAAACGGTACACACTAACGTTATTTATCAATAATGGCACACACTAACGTTATTTATCAATAGTGCTGTTCATTTGCCAAACAGCACACTTTATTGCCCACAGTAACGTTATTTATCAATAGCACCTCACATAAGCCAAATTGCAGACGTTATTTAACTGCAAAACGGTGAATGGATTTAATGTAACACTGTCAAGGTTAGGATTAGGCACCACTGGGGGGGTCTTAGGGTTAGGCACCATCAGGGGGGTCTTAGGGTTAGGCACCACCAGGGGGGGTCTTAGGGTTAGGCACCACCAGGGGGGTGGTTAGGGTTAGGCACCACCAGGGGGGTGGTTAGGGTTAGTCACCACCAGGGGGGTCTTAGTGTTAGGCACCACCAGGGGGTGGTTAGGGTTAAGCACCACCAGGGGGGTCTTAGGGTTAGGCACCACCAGGGAGGTGGTTAGGGTTCGGCACTGTTATAATTTAAGTAGGCCTCAGTTACTTGGCCTGAGTTTTATGTAAAAGGCTTGTCCGCAGTGTATGGCTTTAAAATAAATAGAGGTTTGTGATGCAGGCCTAAGCATCTCAGTGTCTGCTTGTTATTCATTTTGTCTCAAGCAGATACTGAGAACATGTTCCTAAAAGAAGGCCATCGGACTACTCTGACCTCAACACTACACCACAGGAACAGAAAACATTGGCCATATTTACTAAACATCCACGTTCCTGCATATGGGTCAAATGCCTCATTGATTATTAATCAAGTAGGTGTGTATGATGACACCACGAGTGGGTCCACCAATAATCTGGTCTAGGGAGTGGCGAAGATGATGTCATATTTACCTTTTTCCTAGTCGGTATTAAAGGCTGAGGGAGCTACGAGAGCTCACTTCTGCTTCTTCCTTCCGCATGAGTTCGCAAGGCCGACTGGGACCTCTAAGTATGTGCTTCCTTTCTGTAATCTGATATAATGTATGCTGTACATAGGTAGTCTAGATGTAACATAGAGTAGATACAAGAAGACCTGGGTATCTTCAGTAGGAAGATACTCAAGCAGCTGTAACGCAACATGGAAGTCTGCTTTGCCAGGAGATGATAAACTGTATCTATCTGTATTTCTGTTACTTGAATAAATAACGTAAACCTTGAAGAAGCCTGAGGAAGTCTATCTCCTGCTTGCTGTGTGGAGAGTCAAGTGATCTCAATAGTCTGTGAGACGTAACTGTAAGAAGTTACTGGTGTCGAAGCAAGGTGATATAGAAAGATTCTAACAATGGTGCCGATTTAAACCCTGATTGAACACTGTCTAGCAGTACAAGCAGACAGGGGCCGGGGGCCGAAGAAGGTGTTTTCAAGAAATTCCACAGCAAAACAAGTGGAATAGATGGACGCGGACTGTAAAGCTTATCAAGCTGATACTGATAAGCTGATGTGAGTGTGTGGGAGCCGAGCACATGGGCTGCAATTCGAGGAAACCAGCGGCGACACTCGTGGATGTTAAACTTTGACTGTAAGTGCACATCAGTCATAGCCTAAACCGGATCGCAGGTGACTGGAACGCTCCGAGGTCGGCTGGCAGCTGCCGCTGGATATCGATCCGCTGAGCCAGTGTGGGTACACAGAGATGACGCTCAGGAGTTCCAGGGATCCACTCAGTGTCGTGGAAAAGTTGCCAAAAGTTGGTCGAATTGGCAGGCGTAGGAAGTCCGCTGCTCAGGCAAGTTTGATTTACGTTGTTATATGCCGTTATCTGTGTTGTATTTGGTGTTATAACAAGGAGAGGATAATGTGTTAATGTGTACATTCTGTGTTAATTGCAGAGTGGAGGCTGCGGGCTTCTCATCTCTCCCGTGTGTGAAGGGGAGGGGTGAGGTTATGAGTATAGTGCTGGATTCAGAGTTTACGTGCTTTGTTTTTTTTCTTCGGATTCAAGCTTCCTGTGTTGCATATTTATGTGGTGGTTATCTCTGCATTTGTCTCAGGCATGTTTTTGCTGGAAAGAAGTCGATTGGGTTTTTTTTTCTCTCTCTTCTCTTCTCTCCCCGTCTCTACAGAGGCTGGGAAAAATGTCCGGATAGAGCAGGGGGGGGGGGTCCCCCGCAGCAGGAGATAAACCAGCGGTGCTTCTGTTAGTACTGGATGGGAGGGAGAGGGGATAGAGAGGAGCGTAGTGGAAAAGTGTAGTGAAAGGTGCAAGCTTATCTAGTTCCAGTCAGCGCCGCTAAAATGTTTAATGTTGTTTAGTCATGTCAGATTGATAAATGTTCGTCTCAGAAGTACTAGCTGTTAATGTGGTTTAGAGTTACGCTGCGCGCTTGTGTAGTTCTGAGTTTTAGCGGAGATAAACTGCAGATGATTTGTGTAGAGAGGGAGTTTTCCAGGTCCCTGGGTGAATAATCGCAGCTGGGACGAAGTGTGTGTGGCGGAATGCTGTTATTTTTTTTTTCTCTCTGCACTGTGTCATTCTGCATAAAATGTATGTTCTGTGTGAGTTTTGTGTTCTCTCCTAAGGTTTATAGGAACGAGAGGCTGCTATGGGAGCAGCCATCTTAGCTGGCAGTCCAGGACTCAAAATGGCGGCAGTGGAGAGAGCCCGCCCCCGAGAGTCATGGCCCCCACACGTCATGGCAGGGGGGAGGAGGGGCTGGGGGATCCACGTCATGTCAGGCTGTGCTCGCGGCTCCGGGCAGAGCAGCTGTAAGGAAGGGGGGTAGAAATACAGAGACATTTTACTGTGTGTCTCGGATTTAAAAATATTTCCCCGTGGCCTGAGTCCAGGGAAAGGAATGCCAGAATACGTGAGCCAAGCAAGTTGCAGGCTCACGGATAGGTAGTGTTTCCCAGCTAGGAAAACACGTATAAGTCAGATAGTCCCCAGGGAGTGATTTGCAAGTGCTGCGCTGATCAGGGAAGTATCTGTACTGGGTTGCTTATGGGATTATTCCTGTAAGTGAGGCACCTTAATGGGTGGTGCAGCATGAGTTCCCAATAGGAAAGGGGGGACAGTGCATCAGGGGGGTGCCGGAGGTGGAAAAAAGGGAGTTGACCAATCCGGGTTTCCGTCGCCGCTGTTGCAGAGCGGTAACGTTTTTTTTCCGGTTTTTGTCGTGGACAGGGCCAGAGCTTGACTGAGAGGTCTATGCTGGGCTGGGGCTGTTTTTTTGTGCGTTTTTTTTTCGTCCACTGATTGGTCAAATATGTTTTTTCCAGCTCCTATCAATTGTAGCACAAAGAACAAAAACTGACCGCAGTTCATGGGGCAATTATACAGATGATAGAATTGCCATACAGAGTGACAGTGTATCAGTACGCTGTTTGCCATGTGACTACCTACCATGTGGGCATTCAGGGATCGGCATACAGGCATGTGACGCTGGTATGCTTAGCCCTGCACCCTGTGTAGTTTAAGTGCAAAGTGCTCCTTCCTACAGGGAGGCAGCCGTTTTTTGTGAAGTCTGGGGGTAGTGGCACGGCAAACATTGGTCAGAGGGTACAACACACAGAACTTCTAGCAGAGCTGGTATCGCGATGAAGTTCTAGATAAGTAAATGCGATAATGAGTAAGAGCATTGCAGGCTCACCTGCAAAGCAGCATCAGGTGTGGCATCCGTAATCTGTGCATGCGACGGCCGCGCATGGACAGATAAGGGGGGATGTGGAGTGAGCTGCAATGAGGTGAGAGCTTCCAAAGGTTCAGATGCTGGGATCTGCGGGTCAAGCCGTTTTAGGGGGGATTGTTATAATTTAAGTAGGCCTCAGTTACTTGGCCTGAGTTTTATGTAAAAGGCTTGTCCGCAGTGTATGGCTTTAAAATAAATAGAGGTTTGTGATGCAGGCCTAAGCATCTCAGTGTCTGCTTGTTATTCATTTTGTCTCAAGCAGATACTGAGAACATGTTCCTAAAAGAAGGCCATCGGACTACTCTGACCTCAACACTACATCACAGGAACAGAAAACATTGGCCATATTTACTAAACATCCACGTTCCTGCATATGGGTCAAATGCCTCATTGATTATTAATCAAGTAGGTGTGTATGATGACACCACGAGTGGGTCCACCAATAATCTGGTCTAGGGAGTGGCGAAGATGATGTCATATTTAACTCTTTCCTAGTCGGTATTAAAGGCTAAGGGAGCTACGAGAGCTCACTTCTGCTTCTTCCTTCCGCATGAGTTCGCAAGGCCGACTGGGACCTCTAAGTATGTGCTTCCTTTCTGTAATCTGATATAATGTATGCTGTACATAGGTAGTCTAGATGTAACATAGAGTAGATACAAGAAGACCTGGGTATTTTCAGTAGAAAGATACTCAAGCAGCTGTAACGCAACATGGAAGTCTGCTTTGCCAGGAGATGATAAACTGTATCTATCTGTATTTCTGTTACTTGAATAAATAACGTAAACCTTGAAGAAGCCTGAGGAAGTCTATCTCCTGCTTGCTGTGTGGAGAGTCAAGTGATCTCAATAGTCTGTGAGACGTAACTGTAAGAAGTTACTGGTGTCGAAGCAAGGTGATATAGAAAGATTCTAACAGGCACCACCAGGGAGGTGGTTAGGGTTAGGCACCACCAGGGGGGTGGTTAAGATTAGGCACCACCAGGGGGGTCTTAGGGTTAGGCACCACCAGGGGGGTGGTTAGGGTTAGGCACCACCAGGGGGGTGGTTAGGGTTAGGCACCACCAGGGGGGTGGTTAGGGTTAGGCACCACCAGGGGGGGTTAGGGATAGGTACAGAGAGGGTCTGTGTGTTAACGCTAAATAACAATAAGGCTTTAACGTTAAATAACAATTAGGCTTTAACGTTAAATAGCGATAAGCGGCAACCGTATTAGCGGCAACACCGTGCGCCTTTATTCGCAGGTGCCATTTTCAGATGGATCCCGCCACACATCTACTAGCTGATGAGCCTTTATTGCTCCATTAAGGCACCTAGGAAAGATTCTGCTACTTTCAGATGCATTGCTTCTATCTATCAATGGATTGTTTACACAGTTAAAGTCACCTGAAATTATTAAATGATTGGAAAGGTAAGGTTCTAAACAGGTGAAAACATTCTTAAAAAAGGTCGCATGAGATGTATGCGGTGCATATAAATTACGTAATGTAACTTGTTTACCTTCTAACGTGCCCTGTAAGATCAAAAAACGACTTTCTGTTATCAAAAAATTTCGGAAAATTATTAGCTGCAAAATGCGTTTCTTGTAAAAAAACAAAGTCAGCTTTCAACTGTTTATATTGTTTGAAAGCTTTTTTACGCTTTGCGGGCGAGTTAAAGCCCTGAGTGTTATGGCTTATCATGCAAAGAGGCATAGGGTATCAGGATGAGAAAAGATAAGCTCATATGATATCACTATAATAAAACAACCAGAGGCGCAGCCACATATATTATAATTCGTCGTATACCTAGAAGTGAGCCGGGAGAATATAATGTAAAACATCAACAGAACCCAATGACAGCAATAGGAGAGCATCCCCTTAAAGGGACACTTAAGTCAAACAAAAAAAAATGAGTTTTACTCACCTGGGGTTTTCAATAGCCCGCTGCAGCTGTCCGGTGCCCTCACCATCTCCCTCCGATCCTCCTGGCCCCGCCGGCAGCAACTTCCTGTTTCGGTGACAGGAGCTGACAGGCTGGGGACGCGAGTGATTCTTCGCGTTCCTGGCTACAATAGCGCCATCTATGCTGCTATAGCATATATCATATACCATATAGCAGCAAAGAGGGTGCTAATGTGTCTGGGAATGCGAAGAATCACTCATGTCCCCAGCCTGTCAGCTCCTGTCACCGAAACAGGAAGTGGCTGCTGGCGGGGCCAGGAGGATCGGAGGGAGACAGCTGCAGGGGGCTATTGGAAGCCCAGGTGAGTAAAACTCATTTTTTTGTTTGACTTAAGTGTCCCTTTAAGAAGAGAAAAGTACTTAGTGCATATAGTATTAAAGCTTCGAACCCAAGTCAGGAGGGAGTGAAAAAAGAAAACATGAAACAAAAAACCTATTTTTGCATACATGGCAAATAATTAACAAGTAGGTCCGCAGGTAGTAACCCCAATAATATTAATAGGGGAGAGTCCTGTGGTACAACAGTCCCACACAAGCAGGGAACTGAGGGGGTTGGCAGAGCACTGTGTACAGCTCGGCAGCAGCTGCATGGCCACGCCACATAGTGATCAAAAATTATCTTAAGATGGTGGAAGAAGAAAAATTAGGCCCTTTTCAACAAAAATGTAAGAAAAAGTCAATTCCAACAAAGCTAGTTAGATATCTTCTCAATAAAAAAGTGTAAGGTTTATAATCAAGTTAGTTCAGTAGTTTGCTGAGACGAGCCGCTCCGTGAGCCTCTCCGGGACCAGATAGGGGAAAGAGGGCGGTTTCCCTGTTTAACCACCTTAGCGGTATGGACGAGCTCAGCTCGTCCATTACCGCCAGAGGGTGCCGCTCAGGCCCTGCTGGGCCGATTTACCTGAAATAAAGAGCAGCACACGCAGCCGGCACTTTGCCAGCCGCGTGTGCTGCCCGATCGCCGCCGCTCTGCGGCGATCCGCCGCGAGCAGCGGCGAAAGAGGGTCCCCCCAGCCGCCTGAGCCCTGCGCAGCCGGAACAAATAGTTCCGGCCAGCGCTAAGGGCTGGATCGGAGGCGGCAGACGTCAGGACGTCGGCTGACGTCCATGACGTCACTCCGCTCGTCGCTATGGCGACGATCTAAGCAAAACAAGGAAGGCCGCTCATTGCGGCCTTCCTTGTTTATTCCGGGCGCCGGAGGCGATCAGAAGAACGCCTCCGGAGCGCCATCTAGTGGGCTTTCATGCAGCCAACTTTCAGTTGGCTGCATGAAATATTTTTTTTTTTATTTAAAAAAAACCCTCATGCAGCTGCCCTGGCGATCTTAATAGAACGCCAGGGTGGTTAACCGGAGAAGGGTTAGGTGAAGAGCATTGCAATCCCAGTTTACGCGCCAACTTAATTCCTTCCATAGGCGACTGTGCCACATATGTGAGACCATTGTGCAAAACGATTAGCTTTAAAGGGAAACCCCAGCGATATTTAATCTGAGGTTTCAATAGGTTTCAATAGAGCGGCAGTAATGTGCTTCATGTTCTTACGTTTTTTCAAGGTAATAGGCGAAATGTCCTGAAAAATTTGAATGACATGGTCTTCATGTCTGATCTCAGCAGAGGCTCTTGCAGTTTAATAATCTGTTCCTTGATTTAAAAAATCTTTTAACCCTCTGGGCGATACAATTGCATCGCCCAGGAGGGGGCACAGCACTTTTTAAAAATGTTTTTCTTTTTTAAATCATGTAGCGAGCCCTGGGCTCGCTACATGATAGCCGCTGCGCAGCGGCATCCCCCCACCCACTCCAATCGCCTTCGGCGATCAGAGTAAGCAGGAAATCCCGTTCAGACGGGATTTCCTGCTGGGCTTCCCTGGTTGCCATGGCGACGGGGCGGGATGACGTCACCGACGTCATGGTCGTCGTGACTTCAGAGGGAGTCACGATCCACCCCTCAGCGCTGCCTGGCACTGATTGGCCAGGCTGCGCAAGGGGTCGTGGGGGGGGCTGCGAGGCACGGCGGGTAGCGGCGAATCGGCGGCGAGCGGCGGCGATCGAAAGTTACATGCAGCTAGCACAGTGCTAGCTGCGTGTAAAAAAAATTATGCAAATCGGCCCACCGGGGCCTGAGAAATCCTCCTGCGCGATATACCCCGAGCTCAGCTCGGGATTATCGCTCAGGAGGTTAAGCACAAGATGACATCCCTAGGTGGCTGGTCAGGTCCAGGCTGGGCCCTTAAAGCCTGATGAATCCTGTCACATGTAAAGGCTGTATCTGGCAAATCAGGCAGCAGAGATTTAAAAATGGCAAGCACGGGTGGATTCACCTCCTGATAAGATTCTGGGAGGCCGCATATGCGCAAGTTATTCCTGCGGTTTCTATTATCGAGATCCTCAGCTTGTAGTTGTAAAGTGTCCACTGTGTCTTTCAATGTGTTATGTTCAGTGCGCAGTTCTTTATGTGCTGCCATTAGATCATCATGTTTAGTTTCCAAAATGTCAGTGCGACTGCCTAGTGAGGCTATTTCCTGAGGTAATGTGGATTCAACTCTGCGTAGTTCAGATTGGAATTTACCTGCCAGCTTCTTGTACATCTGCTCCAGGCTCTTCTCCAAGTCCTGTTTCGTTAGGGTCTTGCTGCGTTCTGGTTTGGAGCCGGTCCTGTCTGGGCCCACATCTGAAACAGAATCCTGTGAGCCTGTAGGGGAGTCGCGGCCATCTTAGGACGTCATCATGGACTCATGCGGCCTAAGAAAGTACTCGGATACCGACTTTTGGCTCTGTGAAGAGCCGGTTTTCTTCCGCCCTGGCATACACCGGCGTGAGCGGGGGTCGAGGCTGAAGATTAATGCTCAAAAGAAGGGCTAAGTACCCTGCTATGCAGCTTTATAAGCTGAGCGAGAGCGGAGCTATATGAAGCTGCGTCCGTCTTCCTGCGCGCCACGCATGCGCCTCCCCTCTGATGTCTTTTCAAGCCAAAGCCTGCCCCCTTCTGGCTCTGCTGTAATGACTCAGCTATAATGATTACTGAGCAAAGCCAGACTGTATGTCCAGTCTGGGATTTTATCAGGGCTGATAACAGGCAGGCTGAGCAGTGACGAATGAAACAGAGAGCAGGGTAGGTGTTTTCTCTAATGTTCCCACTGATATATATGGTAAAATACATGAGGGTGCTTCGTCTCTGGTTCACTTAAGGGGGTAGCTGGACCTGGGCTGCAGATGAGCTCGCGCAGACTGACCCATAGATCCCTAACCTGCTCCATGGCCATATCTTTCCTGAGGACAGTCCGTGACATGACTATGTACTCTGTAAAGTGCTACAGAAGATGGCAGTGCTATATACAGGGCTGTAGAGTTGGTACAAAAATCATCCAACTCCATCTGTCTTAGTTTATGAAACTACCGACTCCAGGTACCCAAAAATTGCTCCGACTACACAGCCCTGGCTATATAAAAATATATTATGAGAAATGTTGCACTATGGAACTGATCGTTCTAATTATATTTGTTTTGAAAAGCGTGTGATTTGAAAAGCTCTTGCTAATATAATTCTAGTGTAATGCTATTTGTGTGTTCTCACTGGAGCGATGTGATTTTATACAAATCCCCCATAGCATTGCATTAGCAATAGCTTTTCAAATCACTAGTGCTAAGAAAGAGCCGCTAGTGGGTTTGATTGTTTTATTCAAATAGCTGGTATTTAATTGGTAGCTTCACTCCTGTTGATAATGATGCAGATATGAGACTTGTGTCTAAAATAAAATAAAAACAGATATTTAATTGTTCAGTGTACTCTGAAAAGCGCTTTAAAAAATCTCAGCTCTATATAAATGTAAGAAATAAAAACAATAATATTGATCCTAATAATATGAATATATTAATAGTCACGTCTACAGATGTATGCAAACACTTTCAAGCAGAAAAAAAATGTGATTAGTGCTCCAAGCTCCTGAACAACTTAACCAAAGAAAATATGTGATTTGACAGGGTAACTGCACACAACCAGCATAGCTAACAGTAGGAAAGATGAGCTAAACATCGCAAAGGTGCTCTATACAAAGGTCCGTACACAACTTTGACCGATGTCACCCATCTGGATCAGGACCTGATCCCCTTGGGCGACATTGCTGGGCCGGCCTGTACAGACACAAGTCAGATGTGTAGCTGACAATGCGTTCTGTTGCTATGTGAGGGGAGGGGACGACATAGCGCCGGGTATCTGATGTCACACAAAGGAGCTGTCCATCGCTCGGCCAAGTTAATCTGCTGGACGGATTGGCAGTCGGGGGCTACAGTGCACACGCCTATCGGCTGAGGCAGTCATTATCAGCCGCCTCAGCCGACTGCATATAATATGTACGAGGCTTAAGACAGACACAAACTTAAAATGCAAAGGGTACCTGAAGTCAGAAAAAAAAGTTAGCTACTTACCTCAGCAGAGGAAAGTCTCTGTATAGTCCAGAGGCTTTCCTGATATCGCTATGCCTCTCCATTCCTGCATTGGGACCCTTCTTACAATATTTAATATTTATGTTGAATATTGCTTGCGGTCAAGCAAGATTTTTAGCCTTTGGAATGCTGATTCAGCTGTAAAAGTGCTATTGTGCATGCAATGTATGGCAGCTTTACTGGTATTTACAGCAGTGACTGTACAAACTGTGTATTGCATATTACCTGGGTGAAAGCGTGCATTGCACACTAGCAACTACCCCAAGTTGCCTAGGTAAAGTGAATTGTGCTTTTTTTGCAGATGCGCTACAACACTAGTATAAGTACCTACATAATATTGCACACGGCAATATTTCTGCTGTTATGTAAATTAACCCCTTTGTGCCACAAAGTTCAAAATTTACCGCAAACCTGAACTAAAAATTATGCATGACATAGCTTAAATATACAGAACTGTATTGTCTCATATTATTACTCTCATTGTATGGTGTTTTTGACTGGGAAATGTACACAGCATGCATGTCAGTCAGTGTATGCCTTGAGCAGTACAAATTCATGCACATTGATGAGGTAGAGAAATTCAGGTATTATCTTGAACAGCATCAGACTTTAAAGATCTGAAGAATACATTGTTTGATCTCCTGATGCAGATAAAATGAATGTATTATTTTATTACACTTCTGAACAGTTATAAAAAGGCATTTGTTTGCTCTATAAATTTTTGTCAGCTGTATACCCACATAACAGCCTGTCACTGTGCATCTGAATTATTCTCTTCAAAGAAAGTGACAGTGTGACTCTAGCTTTATGTACCCCTGACCATATTTTCCACCCCAATAATGCTTGTAAAAATGTTTTATTACAAGTGCTGTGACTATGCACCATACTTCCCCTTCAGCTCCCCTTGTGGCCCCTGTTCTGCTCAGTCATAGTCTTAGACTGAGCAGAACGTCGATTACGGGCAGGGAGGAAGTGGCAGTTCTTCCTCTTCTCTGCCAGTCCTTAATTCCGCCGGATAGCCTTCCGAATTCAATTACCACAAGCCCGCACACAGTGCTGCCCGTTGTGTGCAGTGACTCATATCTGAAACTAAAGCGGTGAGTTGAGGGGGCGGAATTAAGGACGGGCAGAGGGAAGGAAGAATGCATGCCATAGTATACACCACATGCCTCAGGCTGCTTGGCTTTCATCATGTGTACATGACAACATTTTGTCTCTGCACTGCAATTGGATGAAGTAGAGTCAAAACTTGCAACAATGGGCTTGATTCACTAAACCATGATAAGACAAATATCACATCTTATCAAAGATATCACACGTTATCAAAGTTATCACACGTTATCAAAATTAGCACGCCTTATCAGAGTAGCATAGCAAGCACTACGAAACCCGCAGGGGCTCGTGGCAGGATGAGTGCCATTGCCAATTAGCAGGCATAAGTTCGTAGTGCTCGCTATGCTACTCTGATAAGGCGTGTTAACCTTGATAATGTGTGATAACTTTGATAACGTGTGATATCTTTGATAAGGAGTGATATTTGTCTTATCACGGTTTAGTGAATCAAGCCCCTTGTGTGGAAATTATATTGTATCCTTTTAAGGAAGAATATCCACGTATTTCCTAAAGAAAGAATAGGACCTTTAGCTTTTGTAGATGTTTGTTTACAATGTTTATTTGCATACCGATCTTACTGTCACATTTTCAGTCCTTGTTTCATGCTCCTAATATTGTTCTAATTACATTGAAAGGATGTAACCTCCCTGATCTCTTTATGTACTAAATATCATTGATTAATGATGTGTTACTGAGATATGATCTCACTCCAGTTCATGTCAGCATATGTTTGATAAGGTTATGCTCCCTGTCTGACCCTGATGGTAGAAATAAATTATTTATAACCTATTTGTACATGATGTTAACCTGTAAGAGCAGAAGAGACAGGCTCGAGGATGAGAGATGGTCTGTGTGTGTTGGGGGCTTGAGGGGTTGTATTTTATCAGTAGTTTCTTTATCTGCTTGCTTAAGTAATAATGCTGTTTATGATCATAATAGCAAGTATTAACAATAGTGATAATGGCAAATGTCTGCAGCGATAATGATGATGATAGTGTAGTATATTTGGAAGTAAATCGACTTCTGGTTCCTAAGCAATTTAACCACTTCACCACTGAGGGGTTTTACCCCCTGAGCACCAGAGCAATTTTCACCTTTCAGCGCTCCTTCCATTCATTCGTCTATAACTTTATCATTACTTATCGCAATGAAATGAACTATATCTTGTTTTTTCCGCCACCAATTAGGCTTTCTTTAGGTGGGACATTATGGCAAGAATTATTTTATTCTAAATGTGTTTTAATGGGAAAATAGGAAAAATGTGGGAAAAAAATTAATTATTTTTCAGTTTTCGGCCATTATAGTTTTTAAATAATGCATACTACTGTAATTAAAACCCATGAAATGTATTTGCCCTTTTGTCCTGGTTATAAAACCATTTAAATGATGTCCCTATCACAATGTTTGGCGCCAATATTTTATTTGGAAATAAAGGTGCATTTTTTTCAGTTTTGCGTCCATCCCTAATTACAAGCCCATAGTTTATAAAGTAACAGTGTTATACCCTCTTGACATAAATATTTAAAAAGTTCAGTCCCTAAGGTAACTATTTATGTATTTTTGTATTTTTTTTAATTGTACATTTTTTAATTTTTTTTTAATTACAAAAAAAAAAAAATGGGGAGTGTGGGAGGTAATGAGTTAATTTTTTGTGCAACACTAATTTATTTCTATGTAAAAAATGCTTAGGGTGTAGTTTTACTATTTGGCCACAAGATGGCAACAGTAACTTCCGGACGCTCGCAGGAAGTACAAGGAGGCTGTGAGTGTTTTTTTTTTTTCACAATGATCGCGCTGCCCATCGGAGAGCAGCGGATCATTGCGGGGCTTAGATCAACGAACGGGAATGGATTTTCCCGTTCATTGATCTCCGGGCGAGCGGGCGGCGGCGTGTTTACTAGCGGCGGGCGGCGTGTTTACGAGCGGGAGCGCGGGCAGGGGCGGGAGCGCGGAAAGTACGGATTTCTCCGTCCCTGGGGGTTAAAGGATGGAAAAAGGGACGGAGAAATTCGTACGGGCGGGGGTAAAGTGGTTAATATTATTATAGATTTATACAGTGCTATCATCTTTGGTGGTGCTGTACAAAGTTAGAAACAAACATGGGAATGCGGGTATTTGTTTCATGTGTGCCCTAAAATGGAGGTGAGATAATAAAATGCAGGGGCTTGTGGTACTTTTCGGTTGCCTTCCTTATAAGGAGTGAGCTAATAGTCGCCCCCATTGAGGTAAATTGTTAAAAGAGATCTTTCACAAAACCCTTTTCCTATGTACCTGAAAGCTGTGTTCTCCAACCCTGTTATCAAGGCCCACCAATAGTTAATGTTTTGTAGAGTACCACACATATTCACAGGTGGGGTAATTGGTACCTCAGCAGGAACTGTTGGTGTGCCCTGAGGACAAGGTGGGGGAACACTGCCTTAGGTTAAATAGGTGTCAGTAAATCTTGTAGCGTCTCAGAAATATACTGTGACGCATCATTGAGCAACAGTCTGGAAAGTGTAGCAATGGATTCAGTAGACTTTGGAAAGGTAAATGTCTAAATGTTTATTGAGGCAACAACAGGCTAGGAAAAACAGCTAACAAGTTTCAGACCACATGTCCTTAATCATGGCCAAATAACACAGACATCCATTAACATATTTAAGCAATAGGACACATCTCTCGAAAATGTTTGGCAACATTGAAATGTTGTCTGTAGTGCGTTGTGCACCTGTTTAGGGTTTGGCAATCCTCTGTCGCAATGCAAAAAAGGGGGAACAAGTACCTGACTGGATTCTATATTCTGATTTGATCTTCTACTGTCATCACTGACCCAATAACAAGCCACTGAGTAAGCAAATGAATGTATTATTGAGTGGGTCCAGGTTTAAAAAGTTTTATGCTAAATACCCACAATGCAATATCCCATCCGATTGACAGGAATCGGATAATTATTTCTGACATGTCCAATCGGTTTCAGATTCAGAATCTGTTTTTGAAACAGATCAGACAAGATTGATTTTGCAAAGTTATCATAGGAAAATCGATTGTGTTATCAATCTGAAGCAGTTGTACACACGATACAACTTCCCGTCAGATTGCACGTTGATTGGACAGGAAATTGAATAACGTATTCCCAGCATTACTGTTATGTTGTTACAAGTCTTCTATATCACTTGAAGAATCTTGTCACCTTGCATGAAGCAGACATTTCCATATTGTTTTAAGTTTTAAAGAGGAACTCCAGTGAAAATAATGTAATTGTAATGATATGCTCAGCTGTCTGCACAGGCAGACAGCTGTTTGACCATTCTTTAGGTCTGAGTCCTGCAGGTCTCTGGAAAAGAGACCTGTCTTCACTCTGCAAGTTTCAGAGTTGCTCTGCTGGTGAGAAATTTGCATCTACTTGTCATGCAAATTGCCTAGCTGCTTCCTCTGATGGCTTGCAGTATAAATACCATTTCTTCCCAGAATTCCCTGCTGGTCATGATGGTTTGTTCCTGCTAACTTGCCTGGAAGTCTCAGCCCTCTGCTCATAGTAGGCTATCATTGCTAGCTTAGAGTAGTTACACTTTGGGAGTGCTTCTAGCATTCCTTCTAGCGTAGTCAGGTTGTATTATCTGTTTGCTTTGTACTGTCTCTCTGTTGCGATTGTCTTGTCACCAGCGGCGGTCGACAGGAAATCGTTCTGTCTGTTTGGATCGCATTCGCCCTAGCGGTAGTGGCGGTGGTTCCTTCTGTATTCTGCCTTAGGGGTGCAAGCCAGAGCAGCGGTTGCTACTGGTAGCCCCATCTGTCTGTCTGTCTGGATCGCATTCGCCCTAGCGGTAGTGGCGGTGGTTCCTTCTGTACACTGTCTGAGAGTATAGGCCAGAGCTGCGGTTGCTACTGGTTACTCCTTCTATCTGTTTTGTCTGGAACGAACGCTTGCTGTAGGCTCGGTGAGGTTACCGTTTAGTAAGCGTTCGCGTTCTCTATTTGTTTTCGTGTTACATTGGTTAGTTAGGGTTGGCGTGCTTTGTCTGTGTTGTGCTTTTCGCGCGGAGACCGCGCCATTAGCGTGCTTTGTCACTGTTGCGCTTAGCGAGTGCGTTTGTTATTTTCCTTGGCGTTCTGATCATTGTTATTTGCTGTGTCTTTCTTGCTACACTCGTGCTCTGTCTTACTTGGTCTTGTGTCACTATTGGCAATCGCCACTCTTGCGATTGCGTTCCCACTTGGTTTCCTCTGTTGTGTGTTCACCGTCGCCGGGTGGCTACTAGATTGGTGGACACACATACATTCTGTCTCTGTGCTCACTTTCTCTCTACAGGTGCATTGCACCCAAGCTGGGTTCTGTCATTTTTATACGCTTGTGGAGGATTTCCGCAGTGTCAGTGCAGATCTTGTGCGCTGACCACGGAAATAATTCCCCAATCGTTACAGCAATAAAAAAGTGCTTTATTTTTACAATAATTATGTATAAATAATTTAGTCAGTGTTTGCCCATTGTAAAATCTTTCCTCTTCGATTTACATTCTGACAATTATCTCATGGTGACATTTTACTGTTGGCAGGTGATGTAGCTGCTCCTTGCTTTTTTGGCAGTTGGAAACAGCTGTAAACAGCTATTTCCCAAAATGCAACCATGGTCCTCAGTTTCCTGTGGGAGGGATTTCATCACAATTTCAGCCATAAAGAGCCCCCTGATGATCAGTTTGTGAGAAGGAATAGATTTCTCATATGAAAGGGGGTATCAGCTACTGATTGGGATGAAATTCAATTCTTGGTCACGGTTTCTCTTTAAATGAGGAGTCGCATTTTAGAAGCCTATCCTTTTTTAAAATCAAGAGTTAATAGAATTTCCTGTCTGCCTACTGCATCATCCAGCTGTGTCTATAAATATAGCACAGTTAACCACTATATTTAATAGAGAATGAATACTCCGGCCAGTGTCTCTTCAGTCATCACAGAGCAAGCAGCTATAAGTAAGTTGAAGACAAGCAACACAAAAAAAGACATCACAAGAAGCAGGGTCGTAGCTAGAAATGACTGGGCCCCATAGCAAAATGTTTTGAATTTTTTGAATTTTGGGCTCACATACACATGTACTCTAGAAATTTTGCATGATTATGGTAGGGAATAGATTGTGAGCACTTCTGAGGACAGTCTTCAACAAGGACATGTGGATGGGTGTCCCGACGCACTGGAACATGGGCGTGCTGTGGTCATGATGAGTCATGGGCAGACAAAAAAACCCCCAAAAACACAATAAGTAGCGGTGTTATTCACAGAGATTAGGTCCGCCCAGATACATTTCAGATAAAAATAATCAAGTAGTTACATGCCATGATAATTCATCAAGTAGTCTCGACAAAATGTAATCAGATTGGCGGCAGATATCCCCACAAAATACAATCAGATTGGCGGCAGATTTCCCAACAAAACAATCAGATTGGCGGCAGATTTCCCAACCACAATCAGATTGGCGGCAGATTTCCCAACAACACACAATCAGATTGGCGGCAGATTTCCCAACAAAACACAATCAGATTGGTGGCAAATTTCCCAACAAAATATAATCAGATTGGCAGCAGACATCCCCACAAAATACAATCAGATTGGCAGCAGATATCCACACAAATGCATGTCCCCAGTTAGTGGGGGCCCCCATGCTGGTGGGGGGGCAGTGGGCACAGAGCGGCTGGGGGGGAGCTTCCCCCCTTCACCTAGGGGTCCCTTCCGCGCTCCCCCCTCTAAAATTGCAGCCTGCAGCGGCAGTGAGCGGAAATCACTTACTGAGAGAAGAGCTTTGCGCGCCACTGCTGGTCTCCATCTCCTGCACTGCACTGTCCAATCACGCTCTCACAGGAAGTACTGCAAGAGCATGATTGGACAGTCAGTGCAGAAGACCAGACCAGCAGCACGCAGAGCTATGGTTCTCGGTAAGCCGTTCCGCTGGCTGGCTGCAATTCTGGAGGGGTGGGGTGCGCGAAAGGGGGGCCCTAGGTGAGGGAGGGGGAGGCTTCCCCCCTCCCCACCGCTCTGTGCCCACTTTCCCCCCTTCCTGCACTGTGCCCCCCTCCTCAGCTCTGGGGCCCCCAGGAGGTGGGCCGGCCAGGGCCCACCAATGGAAAAATTGGGGGTTCAGTGGCTCAGCCTGAAAACGCCCCCCCCCCCCCCCTCCAGGAACCTCCGTCCACAGCAGCCAGCACCAGGAACATGTACCATCATGGCCGCTGGCCAGGTATGGGTGGTGGTTAGCAGCAAGCCAGCAACACTCTCCCCCGGCCCCCATCCACCCCCCGCAGCCAGCACCAGGCATATGTACTATCATGGCTGCCAGCCAGGGCCAGGTATGGGTGGTGGTGGTCAGCAACTCTCTCCCCGGGCTTCCATGCCCCACGCAGCCAGCACCAGGCACATGTAATATCACGGCTGCCTGCCAGCCAGGGCCAGGTATGGGTGGTGGTGGTGGTCAGCAAGCCAGCAACACTCTCCCCGGGCTTCCATCCCCCTAGCCCCACGCCCCCCCCCCCCCCCGCAGTCAGCACATGTACTATCATGGCTGCCTGCCAGCCAGGGCCAGGTATGGGGGGTGGTGGTGGTGGTGGGCAGCAAGCCAGCAACTCTCTCCCCCGGCCCCCATCCTCCCCGCCCCCCGCAGCCAGCACCAGCATCAGCATACACACTACAGACACAGATATACTCACAACAAAGCTGCTGTTTGCGTGGGGTCGGGTGACGGGTCGGGTCGCACTGTTCCTCCTCGGGTGGCCTCCGGCTCCAGGGCACGCTGCTCCGCTCCGGTGCACGCTCCTTCGCTCCAGTCCAGACAGTCGGGTCTGAGGAGAGGCAGCCACCTGTCCGCAGTCCGCTCCCTCCGTGTCGTGATGACGTCCCTCCTCCAAGTCCTCCCTGCCTGGCCTGGCCGGTGTAATGCCGATTCACGCTTCCTATCGAGACATGCTGCAATCCGATCTGGGCATGTGCACCAGCACTTGAGCTCAGTTTGCATGATATCCTTCCGCCGGCTTGTCGATACTAACTACTACTAAGCATCCCATAGGAGCAGGTTAGGAGAGGTTGTAGGTTAGTGTTAGGAGTAGAAAAGGGAGGTTAGCGTTAGGAGAACAGATGGGAGGGTTAGTGTTAGGATAGGAGAGGGGGTAGAGTTTGGGTTACGAGTGGAGAAGGGTGAGTAAGTTAGGCAGACCAGTAGCATATCCCGATAAAATTGCATATTTAGACACCTTGACTAATCGATTGACGCTACCAGATTAGCCCAGGTAGTACATTTCGACAAAGTAGGACAAATCGGCACTACACCGGAACTATAGAGTAAGTGTCGGACCGGCCGCCAGGGAGGGTATCAATGCGCAAAGTAGTCCCCTCATCACTTCAGCCGCGGAGCCACCTTAACAGATGAGGGGGGCTGGGGGCCGGGGGGGGGGCTATTCTACAGGGGGAGAGGGGCCCGGACCGAACCGGACCAACATGAAATAATAATTTAAAAAAAAAGTGCTCTGAGCTACGGGCGGCGGGCCCCCTGTGACGTAGGGCTGCCGCGGGCCCTATAGCAACCGCTATGGCTGCTATCGTTATTGCTACGCCACTGACAAGAAGACTTCTAGCAACCAGAGAAAGCAGCAGACTAGGGTCTCACATAAGACATTGGAAGATCTCTAGCCACATTACCTAGAAAATAAGTATTTAAACTCCCTATGCAATTTATTACCTCCTACTTAACCCTTCATCGTAAATACTGTAGATTGAGGTTTTCTGAAACAGCTCCCCTATTTACCTGAGTTTAGAATAGCTATTTGGCTTGCCCTGTATTAAATGGATGTGCAGATTGCACCATAATTCCCCCATAGTATTACCAGTGGCCATTACGGACATGCGTGGTGCATAGGAGGTTAATAAGGCTACACTGATTTTTGTTACTAATTGAAGTTTTAAAACATTTTGCAGTCCCACTTTTTACATATTGTGCATGTGCATATGGCTGGATAGTGTACTGGTTAAGGGCTCTGCCTCTGACACAAGAGACCTGGGTTCGAACCTTGGCTCTGGCTGTTAAGTAAGCCAGCACCCATTCAGTAGGAGACCTTGGGCAAGTCTCCCTAATGCTGCTAGTACTGCCTATAGAACGCATCCTAGTGGCTGCAGCTCTGGCGCTTTGAGTCCGCCAAGAGAAAAGCGTGATATAAATGATCTGTGTTTGTTTGCTGTTTGTGTATGTCTGTATATCAGTTCACACAAAAAAAAGTCTTCGAGTATCACCATGCATGGCATCTGCCCATTTGTGTAATAAATAGCGCAGGTGGCAGGTCTTTGTATCAGGGTGGTACCTGGCAACTAGGGATGGTTCGTAATTCCAAGCTGATGAAAAATGCATTTTCATTTTATGCAAAATTATTGAACCAGTGAAATAGACGCGTACGTTAAAAAGGGGGCGCTGGGAAAAAAGGGCGCGGGGTTTTAAACGATAAACATAGATAACGTTTAAAAATATAACGTACTATATTTCGTTTAAAAATAATGTTTTATAAAGTTATAAATCATTAAATAATGTGCATGAAATTAGCAATTGTGAAAACGTTAATCTTCCGTTTAAAAAGTGAAACGTATAATAACGTTTAAAAAAAAAAAGTAAGTAACCCTCCCTGTACCTACCCCTAACCCCTAGACCCCCGTGTTGGTGCCTAAACCTAAGACCCCCCTGGTGGTGCCTAAACCTAAGACTCCCCTGATGGTGCCTAAACCTAAGACTCCCCTGGTGGTGCCTAAACCTAAGACTCCCCTGGTGGTGCCTAAACCTAAGACCCCCCTGGTGGTGCCTAAACCTGAGACCCCCCTGTTGGTGCCTAAACCTAAGACCCCCCTGGTGGTGCCTAAACCTAAGACCCCCCTGTGATAAGCATTAATAACGTGTGAAAAAAATATTGTGCTGTTTTTTGTTTAAAAATAATGTTTTAAAAAAGATTGTACTGTTTTTCGTTTAAAAATAATGTTTAAAAAATTATAAATCATAAAATAATGTGTAATCATGAGAAGCAGTTATAAAACAGTAAAAGTCTCCTGGCGCCGCTTATAAAACGTTATTTTTCTCCGGCTCCCTTTTTTCCTGTCGGGCGCCCATTAAACGATATTTATTATGGGAGTGAATGGCGGCGCCCGATTTGTCCACTTGCCTCAGGCGCTCGAATTTACTGTTACCGAAATAGACCAAGTAAATGCAGCCACTGCTGCATTTAATTAGTCTATTTCCAGATTACATATTTGTATCAAATAGGGAACTGTGCACATACATGCTTGATTCCCTATTGATTTTATTAATTGAAACTGATTTGAGCTCCTGAACTGCAATAGCATCCAGTTCTCAGAGCTCAACTGATATCTCTCCATGTAGGATGCAGTAGCATTCCACCCAGCAGTAGCTGCACAGGGATGACTGAGGTGAAGGATCACTGCATGTGATGCTTTGACTAGTAATTTAGGATAAAGAGATCCAGACCTCTTTCACACCGCTGCAGCCACAGCTCCGATGTCAGTCAGGGATTGTTCAGAAAAAGCTTTTTGATTATGTGGTGGCAGATTGTGGAGGTGAGTATACATACATTTTCATGCCCATTCAGGGCATATATTAGGTGAAATGGGGCCCTGGGTGAAAATTAAAATTGGGTCCCTCTACATGATACCTGCTGACAGTAATTTATTACATGGGTTTTGTAAATGTTTAGCCAACTTCAATTGGAAATAGAAATCATTCACTCATCATCTACCCTAAGCACGTCCATCCATGATTTCTCATGCGACTCTTCCCTCCTCTGGAACTCTTCTGTTTTATATATTAATGATACAACATATAGCACATAAAGCTGTGAGAAGGTCATTTTGTATCTTGCCTTGTAAGTTTCATCAATGCAACTTCTTCAGGCTCCCAGCAAGCAGAGGAGTAAGGGGAGCAGCTCCTGCAGCACAAGGGAGACCCAGGCCAAGGTGAGGCCCAACTTCTCATTCCCTCCCTCTAATAAAGGGGCAATAAAGGGGTTACCCTCTGGAGCTCCTCTTGTAGTCTCCAGTGATGATGGCCTTACAGAGCAGCAGGGAAGCAGGTGTTGTTATAGCGACCTGTCTTGGTGCATTCTGCAGTCCTGCTTGCCGCACACTCCTAGAGGCTGAACAAGGGAAGGCATAAAAGTTCTGCTGGAGTAAAATTCCCATAAGCAAATTAGTTGAAGGACAACTAAAACAAGAGGGATATGGAGGCTGCCATATTTATTTCTTTTTAAGCAATACTAGTTGCCTTGTTATAATGCTGAACCTCTGCCTTTAAAGTGGATCCGAGATGAACTTTTACTCAGTGCATAATTGTGTTCCTTTCCTATTGTTTATAGGGCATTCATCAAGCCAAATACTTTTTTGTTTTAATACTCTAACTCCCTATAAACTAAACAAGCCTCACCCACAGCTTTTCAGAGAGCCTTGGCATTTTCAGACAGTAGCAAGGGCTCATGGGAGCTCAGTCTGGGCAGTAGGAGGGCGAGATATTACTAGCCAGAGGTTTCAGAGGCGGAGGGAGGAGGAATTAAGTTTTTTTCACAGGCTGAGTGCTGAAGATGCTGATAAGCTTGCCTGTGTGTAATATTTACAAACAACATGGCTGCTGTCATCCTGTATCACAGGAAGAAATAATCATATTCTATTGAAGCTGTTTGCAGCTAGATTTGCTGTGTAAACTATCTAAACTTTAGATAAGATATATAGACAAGTTACTTGTTATAGTTAGTTTTTCATCTCGGATCCGCTTTAAGGTGGCCATACATGGTACAATTTTTCAATGAGATAATTTAGTTTGATTAATCTGTTAGATCGAATATAAAGATTTTTCCAGCATGTCCGATCATTTTTCCCGAAAAAACGGGATAATCGTTCGAATTTCTTGATCAAAAAAAAAATATTTTCAACTTTCATTCAATTCGATCATTTAGATCGAATAAACGGGAAAATCGAACATTTTTATTGTATCGTGTATGGGCACCATTAAAGAGAATCTGTACTCTAAAATTCTTATAATAAAAAGCATACCATTCTATTCATTATGTTCTCCTGGGCCCCTCTGTGCTGTTTCTGCCACTCCTTGCTGCAATCCTGGCTTGTAATTGCCAGTTTTAGGCAGTATTTACAAACAAAAGACATGGCTGCTAACCAGCTTGTGATAGGCTCAGAGAAGCTCAGTCTGTGACTCATACAGAGCCTGCAGGGGGCGTGGAGAGGGTGTGTATAGCTTTTCCCTATCACAAGCTGAGCAGCACATTCTTGCCTGAGCCGACAAAGCTGACAAAGCAAAAAAAAGATTAGATAACAGAGATATTACAACGACTATGCAACTAGGAAAGGCTGCAGTAAGACAGACCACATTAGAACAGGTATAGGAACTTATAGGATAGAAGAAATAAGGCTGAAAATTTTGTTACAGAGTCTCTTTAAGACTTTTAGCCATAGACCCTGAATATGCAGATCAGGGGTATCTGACATTATTGTCAGATCGGACAAGATTAACTGCATGCTTGTGTCTGGTGTTATTCAGACACTACTAAATCAGCAGGGCTGCCAGGCAACTGGTATTGTTTAAAAGGAAATAAACATGGCAGCCTAAAATATATCTATGCATTTTGTTTACTAGATTTTTACCTGAAGTCTTTCAACTGCATGTGAACTGTTAGAACAATTAATATAAGGTCTGCTACAATCAAGCAAATATTCACTTCCCATAAACAAATAGTTTGATCAAAATTATCAGATTGTCAGTTGATTGGAAGTAAATTATTTCTGTAGGCCAATCTAAAAGGAATTATCAAATAATCAGGTTATTATTTTTTAAGCAGTCAGACACCCAGGTAAAAATATATCGGTTGTACATGTGAACAATGAACATGACCCAAGCAGTGTCATGTGACTAGAACAGGCGTATGCAGAAACTTGCTTGGACCAATCTCAGAGCCCTCATACGTGTGTATGTTAATTTGGTGTTCCCACCAATCAATCACCAACTGGAAAATCGACTGCAATGATTAATAGCCCAAAAGCTTCATCGCAGATCAGCCTGTGTTTATAAAGCCTTCAATCACTTATTTGGTTATACTCAACACTAAAGAAATAAATCAAGAAATAATTCAAGAAATGAGTCTTAACGTTTGGTTTATTTTTTTTGTTGTCGTTGTTGTTGTTTTGCCAGGATTTAGTACTGTCATCGTGCGTTAGTGTTGAATTTTATTATTGCACTATACAAACATGTAATCTCTCACTCTTGCTGGCACGTCTGACCTAGGTGCTTCGGGACATGTTTGCAGAGCTGGTGGTTCATTTGGGAAATCAACAGTCTCAGGCATATGCTTCCAAGGAAGATGCCTTCTGAACTGGGATGAGCGGGTGATAGTTGGTACTGGTGGGGCTGTTGCTTTGGTTCCATCATAATCGTAGTAAATATCAACTGAACCCTTTGATGGTTTCTTGAAAGGCTTTGCGCCAGTGCTTTCTTCAGATGAGGAACCATGATCAGTATCGTTATGCTTGTGATCATGATGGTGATGGTCATGTTGTTGGGTTGGATCTTTTGAGTCATGATGGTGATGATGATGGTGGTGATGACCAGGATGATCATGATGATGATCGTGGTGACCTGGATGATGGCGGTGGTGGTGGTGATGTCCGGGATGGCAGTGATGTTTGTGATCTCTATGCTTATCTGCTTCTCCAGGTGTTGCCTCACCTGTACCTGCTTCATCAGCTCCAGGAACATCAGAAGTACCTTTTGTTGCATCCACCTGGGCACCTTCCTTTTCACCCCCACATTTTCCATGCCCATGGTGATGAGGATGATGGTGATCATCATCCTTAAATGAAAAAGAAAATCAAGTAATGAAATCTAGTTTCAAATAGAGTTTACCAATGTATAGCTTACACATTAAATGAACATACTATATCAATTCAAGATGATAATTATGACCAACTGCAGAATATCATTGTCCTGTGCTCGATTTGTTGATTTTGATTTAAATTGGAGTCAGACTTTTAGGCTACTTCTTTCAATCAAAATAAAGTGGTGCAAGTGTATTTAGTTGATTAATTCCCTGATTTCCATTCAAGTGACTGATCATAATAAAAGCAAGGAGCAATTAAAGGACACCCAAAAGCAATGAACACCTAACGGTGTTAGTAACCATCCTCTAGTCTACCCAAAACAAAATGTTTTAGCTGGAGTGTTGCTTTTTACTGTTGAGTTGTGGGTAAGGAAAAGTTTACTATGAGATGGTGGAGTAGTCTTTCTACAAAACTATGGTTATGCAGTAGTGGGATTAGGGTTAAAGGACAACTATCACAAAAAATTGTAACATTTAATTTTAACTGGTAACATTTAAACTTTAATAAAAATGTAACTCTTAGCCTGCCAGTGCTTTTTTGTTTTTCTTAAAGGAATACTGTGGGGGGGGGGGGAGGTCAGGGGAAAATGAGTTGAACTTACCCGGGGCTTCTAATGGTCCCCCGCAGACATCCTGTGCCCGCGCAGCCACTCACCGATGCTCCAACCCCGCCTCCGGTTCACTTTTGGAATTTCCGACTTTAAAGTCGGAAAACCACTGCGCCTGCATTGCCGTCCCCTCGCTTCGCTGATGTCACCCGGAGCGTACTGTGCAAGCCTAGTATGCTCTGTGCCTGCGCAGTACGCTCCTGGTGACATCAGCGGGATAGAGGATACGGCAACACAAGCGCAGTGGTTTTCAGACTTTAAAGTCTGAAATTCCAGAAGTGAACCGGAGGCGGGGCCGGAGCTTCGGTGAGTGGCTGCGCGGGCACAGAATGTCTGCGGGGGACCATTAGAAGCCCCGGATAAGTTCAACTCATTTTCCCCCGACCTCCTACAGTATTCCTTTAAAGCTACATGCCAGTGCCAGCTATGTTTAAATTTTGTTTATTAAATATCTTTCCCAAATATACACATTAGTCAGCAGACATTGTCAACGAGGTGCAATTAAATTTGAGATAATTTAGAATTATGCTAATTATTGTAAAAATGCATTGGAAATGGACTAATCAAATCTTGCAGTAGAAAACACAGAAACACTTATAGATGTTGCCTATGGATATGCACATTCGCTTAAGCGCACATCCTAATTCATATAAAAGTCCACATAGACATCAATCAGGAGTTCTCAAATGCCGTTCTCATATGCAATTTCTTGATCTCTTGTGCCACCATCACCATGAACACCCAACAGTAAACAGACTCACCAGATGTATTGGCCACTGCTAGACTGGCAAACTATGCACAAATCCAGGAGCCTCAGTACTTCAGGATCCTGGTACCGTTGTAATGCTGTCCTTTTAGACCACCATCATCCTCCACATTATCCATGCAAAGTACCTGATATTCTTTATGGCGAGAATTACAAGATGCTGGCGTGTGAAACAGCGCTGTGAATCGGTTTAATGTGTAATTGCCACACAGGGATGTTCCCACTGCGATATTTCCCACGCTGTGCAGTCTGAGGGACTCTTCTGCATTCATGCGGCTTGCTGTCTCGCCGCCACCACTGGTCCCGCTGCTCGGTCCTTTCCACAGCCTGGAGGCCAGCAGATGCTTCTGCTGGCCTCCAGGCTGTGGAAAGGACCGAGCAGCATCTTGTAATTCTCGCCATAAAGAATATCAGGTACTTTGCATGGATAATGTGGAGGATGATGGAGGTCTAAAAGGACAGCATTACAGCGGTACCAGGATCCTGAAGTACTGAGGCTCCTGGATTTGTGCATGGTTGGCCAGTCTAGCAGTGGCCACTGGAAAATACATCTGGTGAGTCTGTTTACTGTTGGGTGTCCATGGTGATGGTGGCACAAGAGATCAAGAAATTGCATATGAGAACGGCATTTTAGAACTCTTGATTGATGTCTATGTGGACTTTTATATGAATTAGGATGTGCGCTTAAGCGAATGTGCATAAGTGTTTAGGTCTTGCCGGACCTTGTGGTAGCGCACTCCGTTGGGACTTTTATAGTTTTTAAACTTTGTACCAGCTATAGCGCTTTGATATCATTTTACAAGTTGCCTATAGATAGTCTAAGGGTTAAAATACATACACGTTCTTTTAGAATTCACCATGAGTAGAATGCACTATGAATTACTTTTTTTCCTATATTGCTGTCACTCACAGTAAGTAGCAAAAAGCTGGCAGATTTTGAAGATTCTGGTGAGGAGAATCTGTGTTTATCCCTTCTCCTCTCCTTTCTCTCTGGAGCCAGGGCCGGTTTTAGACATGAGATTTGGAATGATCACACAGCACCTGACAGTTTACTCTGATTCATTTACTGTTCTCACATGACATGCTGCAGCTTAACACAATAGCATACTGGCCAGTTGGCCGTTCTCCGTTCCTCCTCAGTCAGGACAGCAGTGCATCCTCCTCCCTTGTACTGTGAAAGTCAAACACTGCTGCTCCCCTGCCTCCTCTCTCCTCACATGCTGACAGACTCCTCACACAGCACAACAAGCTGCTTTTCCCCAATGATGACCTCTTCACCTCGCTCTCCTCTCACTTCTCCTCTTTTTATAACTGCATGCTGTAAGTGTGAACACGCACAGTACAAACATAATGTCCCTGTAATCTCTGCGCCTGAAGCAAATGTTTCACCTTGCTTCATGAGAGAATCAACCCTGTCTGGAGCTGAAAGCTGTGAGACACTCTGCAAATACTTACAGATTAACACTTTACAGAATGGGTAAGGAAAAACTATGGAGGTGAGCTATTATTGACAGATTGGTTCACAGACTCTAGCACATATAATGTTTATATTATACTAGTGACCTTAGCCTGTTTAAAAACGGGCTAGGTCCATCACCGCCGTCACCTGCCAGCGCGCACATGCGCCGAACACACATACGTCCACCCAGCCGTCCCCTGGCTGTCCTACTCCTGTCCAACGGCTGTCCCTATGGCACATGCACGGTAGAGCAAACGCAGGGAGACACACACACATGGACATGGGACGCAGAGACACAGGGCTTTTATTAGGTAGGATATAGAAATACTGTCTGCCCAAGGATTTTCTTTTTGAAGTTGTGTCATCAAAGGAAGCAAATCCCATTCTAACAGCAAGGACCTGCAGGACTAACAATATTTTCAATACACTTATTGCAAAAAAAGTACAGACTTTGTACAATGCTAATAAATGCAAGTTTACTATTAGGCCTGGAACTCAATACAAAGTGCTATTGCTAATCGCAATCGCTAGCGTTTTTTAATGAGCGTTTTGTAAGCAATTTTATGAGCGTTTTTTGCCGATTTTGGTAGCGATTTTAAAAAGTGAAAGCGTTTTGCCAGCGATTGGGTAGCGATTTGCAATTTGTTTTTGTTTTTTTTACAGTGTGCAGTAGTTTAAAAATGCTAGCAAAATCGTTCTGTATAGCAATTCATGAGCGATTACATCAGCGTTTATATACTTTACATTACAGAAACGCTAACACATTTAAAAATGCTGCATGTCCTGCGTTTGCGATTTTGCTAATTGCAATCGCTCCAGTGGAATTTGGCCCATCCATTAACATTAGCTGAGCGTTTAGGGAAATCACTAGTGTTTTGAATCGCTCCCTAAACGCTCAAAAATTGCTCTGGTGGGTTCCAGCCCTAATATGGATTAGAAAATAGGAGAATGCACTGGGGCATTTGCAATATTGTGCCAGAAAGTGAAGACATCAATATCGTAAGAGCCATCAAGTTCCATTCTCACACCAATTATACATTACTGTTTATGATTATTATTTATTATGATATTCAATACTGATCCCTGTAACAAAATGTTGAACATACATTAGTTTCATTGTTAGAAACAAAAATAAGAAAATAACAACAGTCATTAGACTTACCCTAGGATTGTAAATCTCACAGTTCACGCTTAATCCCTCTGTCTTTTCCGGTGTATTCCATACACTACCTATGCAGAAGCCAACATGCTGCAATAAAAAATAAACCTACATTTGTACTGTATAGCAAGTAACTTTGAAACATGACACCTAAATACAATGTAACATTTTAACAAGCATTAGAAGATGCCATTATGGTGAACATCTTTACATTCTGCTTTGTCTTTAAGTTGTACACACATAAAAGAGCGGTTACCTGTTGGGAATAAGGACATTGCACAAGAACATAAGCAGTCAGAGAAATTGAGATTGCAAATTTGCATGCGAATGCAAATAAAATGCAATGCAGTGGAAATACATGCCACGTGTGGCCGTAACTTAAAGGCAAAGACATTTTGCATTCTTTTGTAACTAAAACCCCGGCTTTTAACTTAGCTGCCTGTAGGGATAGCAGTGGTTCCTCGATGATTTTCTGTAAATGCATTTGTATGAATATTTGCATGTGAGTGTGCAAAGGGTTAACTGTCTTTGCCATTTTGCTGACCACACCCTCTTTAGCACCTCCCTAATAACTTATTTAAATGTCCTAAGTTGAAGTGATGTGCCTGGATTTATGTGTTGTAACTGACCCCTGTGGCTAGGGTTTAATCCAGTGCACTTCCTCCTTCCCCTGTCTGTGTCTATTGTCAGCATGCACACAGCTTATGCTGGTGTATGTGTATGGTGCGCATGGATACATTACGTTAGCTGTATGTCTGCACTATGCAGGTTACAGGGCCAGAGTTAGGACACCTATGAATACCTGGATACCTCTGTGCAGTGTAGGTGACTACGCTAGAGAATGCATTCTTCTGTGAACTAAGACCCCGGCTTTTCTGTGAAAGCATTTGTATGAACATTGCATGTGAGTGTGCAAAGGGTTAACTGTCTTTGCCATTTTGCTGGCCACATCCCCTTTAGCACCTCCCTAATAACTTATTTAAATGTCCTAACTTTAGGTGATGTGCCTAGATTTATGTGGGTTTTTTTTTTGTCGTAGCTTAAAGGGTACCTGATACGAATAAAACAAAAGATTTATACATACCCAGGGCTTCCTCCAGCCCCCTTTAGGCTGACCGGTCCCTCGCCATCCTCCTCCTCCGCCTGGATCCTCCTCTAGGCGGCCCGGTAATCTGGCAAGTCAGCACCAGTCGGCGCAGGTGCAGTCCGGCTGTACACGCTCCTCCGTCTTGCTCCGGTGGCCAGGAGTGGACTGCGCAGTAGCAGTAGTACTGCGCAGGCGCAAAACTCACCCAGCAACAGGAGCCCAATGGGGTGTGAGAGGCCGGGCATGCGCAGTACTCCCCGACTTGCAAAGTTATCAGGCAGCCTACCAGAGGATCCAGGCAGCATGGGAAGACAGCGAGGGACTGATCAGCCTGAAGGGGGCTGAATGAAGCCCCAGGTATATATAAAACTTTTGTTCTCACTCCTCTCAGGTTTACTTTAAAAGGGACACGAGATCAGAGACATATGGATGCTGACATATTTATTTCCTTTTAAACATTGTAAATTGTCTGGCTGTCCCGGTGATCATCTGCCTTTGATACTTTTACCCATAGACCCTGAACAAGCATGGGGATCAGGTGTCTCTGATACAAATCTGACAAAATTAGCCGTACTTTGGACACTACTGACCAGAATGAACAGCAGGACTTCTAGCAAGACAAGACAAGACAAATAACATTTATATTGCGCTTTTCTCCTGGCACACTCAAAGCGACAGAGCTGCAGCCACTAGGGCGTGCTCAGTAAGCAGTAACAGCGTTAGGGAGTCTTGCCCAAGGACTCCTTACTGAATACTTAGGTGCTGGCTTACTGAACAGGAAGAGCTGAAACTTTAACCCAGGTCTCCTGTGTCAGAGGCAGAGCCCTTATTCAGTACACTATCCAGCCACTGACTTGTATTGTTTAAAATGAAATAAATATGGCAGTCTTCATATGTCTTTCCCCTTGGGTTTCTTTTAAGATGTCTTTGGTTTTGATACTTTCAGCGTAATGGAGAACTCAGAAGAACAACAGAGGAGCAGTGGTGCCTCCTAAAAATAAAAGGGCAGCAAGCCCTCCAATTTAAGACCCCCATATCCAACACTACTAGGCACAAAGGCTTTTTCTCAATCATTGGAATGAGGGTGTTAGGATTCGGAATTGGTATTTACCTTTTTCAGGCAGATCCCATGCAGCTTGGTGATGCGGTTGCTTGCCTTCCCAAAGAACCATTGGTGTTGTGCAGTTTTCTGGCTATCTAGACCCTGTTGTGTTCTTTGCTTATAATGTACTACCAGCCAGAAGGCAATTTTCAACATGCAGTGGCAGTTTAGCAGTACGGTACTACAGCATGATTTATATACGTGCTACTGAGAATTCTTATACTTCCCAGGTGAATCTGATTGCACTCCCCATATAGGTTTACTCTGGCAGTGACAGTGCTTTAGTGCACATAAAAGTAGTCAACTGCCTGAATTGCTAAAGGTGCCCATACATCAGTCAATTTTGTGTGCCGATTGACCTTCCAATTCGATAATTTAATCAAATCAGAAGGGAATTGGTGCTGCAACATGGCCACCCAATCGGTCTTTCTATTGAATTTCTAAGTAAAATGGGTGGAAACAATCAATTGGAAATGGAGGAAAATCTCTGTCGCAGGGGCTTTATCAGGTGTGTGGCAGTAACGGCAGTCAATTTCCTGACAACCGATGGACCCCTGGCTGGTGCGTCAGGTATCGGGGCAACCAGATAACGCCATATATACCCTTTCTTCTATTGTTTGAGACCGCACATCAGTAGTGAAGCTGGAGCTGTTGAATAGGTTGGGGGCTGTTTCGCCCACCTGATTCATGGGCAAGGCTGTGAAGATGAAGCATGGAGTGGGCCTCCTTCACCAGTGAGCATATGTATAGATGTTCTGCAAACCAAGATACATCCATTGACACAGAAATTACTTTGGATCTATCTTTGTGGTGTTTGGTTAGTTATCGAACAATCAACCTGCATGGTGCCATCTTTACAGTTGATAGTATAATGCTTAGCCCAGCAATCTGATCATTTCCTTGTCTAGTGATAAAACAAGAATGACAGAGGCGCCAACAAGTATAAAATAGTTAAAACCCGCTTAAAAGGAGGGGTGCAGGTGGATACACCACTCAGGTAAAAATAGACCAGCCAATAAGTCGTTAATTAATAACAGTAAAATTTCCAAAAAATGCAACGCGTTTCACGGGCAAAGCTCCCGCTTCATCAGGCAATCAGATAGGAGAAACACCGTAGTGGATCTATTTCTGGATCAAGCGCCTTGAGGTATCCACCTGCACCCCTCCTTTTAAGCGGGTTTTAACTATTTTATACTTGTTGGCGCCTCTGTCATTCTTGTTTTATCACTGAATAGTCCACCCCAGGTGGAGGGGGTTTTCCCCATTTTTCTGTCTACAGAGAGCGACAATTTTAAACACCTGAGTGGGGTCAGGTTCTAATTGTCCCCACCTGCAGTTACAGTGGTTGCCTTTGAGGTAACCCAGACTTGTGAGTACATCCATCAATTACTTTCATTTTGTCTCCATCTGATTGTTGACATACTACAGCATATTGGGCTCTCGGTCTCTGTGTGTTTTCTCTTTTTAAGCTATTTCCTTGTCTAGGAAAGCTAATGAACCATCACTAGAATTCCATCTAATGTGTATGGTTAGCTTAGCTAACTTCTAGACGCGTATTAATAATGCTCATATGATCATTGATAATCTCTTTAACCTCCCTGGCGGTCTATTAAAACCGCCAGGGGGCAGCGCAGCACTTTGAATTTTTTTTTAGCCTAGCGCTAGCTACATGATAGCTGCTGTGCAGCAAAGTGCTAGCTGCGTGTACTAAAGAAAAAATTATGTAAATCGGCCCAGCAGGGTTTGAGAAATCCTCCTGCGTGGCCTGAGGTCGGGCTTACCGCCAGGGAGGTTAATTACTTGGTGGCTATCATTTATTTCTACAAGCAAAGTAATGCTGAGCATGCATGAAAAGATTTTAATTCGATCATCTTAAACTATACATTTTAAAACAACTATGGCAGAATTGAAAAAAACTATTATGTGAATGTTTTAAAATGATCAGTAAAATGAAATCAAAGTTTTTTTTAACTCTCCCATTTTATAAAACAACTACATATGGTGAAAAGTTATATAATTGAATCAACTGTTAAATTGTCATTTTTAACATGCATTGGTGTGATCATTTTATAGAATCAAAAGTACTTTAAAAGTTAAAAGTTGCCTTTTGGTTTATGCTCAGTGTAGTCAGGCAAAGAATAATAACAATAATAAGAATAAAAACAGTGGACCTCTTATGGTAATATTGTTACTTACAGCTTCATGGTCGTGGAGCGTTTTGCAGTTTTCAATGTTAACATCTGCCTGTGTCTTCAAACACTCAGTTTCTTTAATGGTGAAATAAAAGAAGTAGGACTGTCCGAAAACCCACTGTTAAAGAAACAACATTTTTAGTAGGACTGAATTTACTAATATTTTCATGTTTCTTCAGCCCTGTAATGGAAATGAGATTGTAAGCGTATTCTTTAACACTGTGCTCTACAGCCTTGTCTCGCTGATGTAAATACTATTCCAATAAGCAGCCCATGGGTGCCACATTTCTTTAAAATCTTAAAGGACACCCGAGGTGACATGTGACATGATGAGATAGTTATGTGTATGTGCAGTGCCAACCACACAACTAACTATGCTGTGTTCATTTTTTCTTTCGCTGCCTGAAAAAATGAAACATCAGGTATGCAAGTGACAGTTTCTGTCTGGGTCGGGACTGGATCAGACAATAGCGTAACCCTCACTGATGAGGAATTACAACCATAAAACACTTTTCTCACAGAAAATGTCTTCTGAGGGCAGGAAAGAGATAAAAAGGTTCAATAGTTAATACATTTTAGCTCTGGCATGCTTCAATGAATGTGTCATTGAGTGGGGACAATGTAAAAGTAAAAACTTAAAAAGTAGATTTAAATATAAAATAAAATTGTGGGATATCTATGAAAGGCATTTTTAGGAGTAGGAGGATAGATACAATTGTTTACCTCATCTGTTTATTTTCACCTCGGTTGTCCTTTAACCACTTCACCACTGAGGGGTTTTACCCCTTGAGCACCAGAGCAATTTTCACCTTTCAGCGCTCCTTCCATTTATTCGTCTATAACTTTATCATTACTTATCACAATTAAATGAACTATATCTTGTTTTTTCCGCCACCAATTAGGCTTTCTTTAGGTGGGACATCATGCCAAGAATTATTTTATTCTAAATGTGTTTTAATGGGAAAATAGGAAAAATGTGGGAAAAAAATGCATTATTTTTCAGTTTTCGGCCATTATAGTTTTTAAATAATGCATGCTACTGTAATTAAAACCCATGAAATGTATTTGCCCATTTGTCCCGGTTATAAAACCGTTTAAATTATGTCCCTATCACAATGTTTGGCGCCAATATTTTATTTGGAAATAAAGGTGCATTTTTTTCAGTTTTGCGTCCATCCCTAATTCCAAGCCCATAGTTTATAAAGTAACAGTGTTGTACCCTCCTGACATAAAAATTTAAAAAGTTCAGTCCCTAAGGTAACTATTTATGTATTTTTTTTTAATTGTACATTTTTATTTTTTTTTTAATTACAAAAAAAAAATGGGAAGTGTGGGAGGTAATGAGTTATTTTTTTGTGTATAAGTAATGAATTTGTATGTGAAAAATGCTTTAGGGTGTAGTTTTACTATTTGGCCACAAGATGGCAACAGTAACTTTTTGTTTAATGCGACCTCCAAGCATCCTTCCGGAAGTACTAGGAGGCTGGGTACGTTTTGTTTTTTTTTCACAATGACCGCGCTGCTTATCGGAAAAGCAGCGGATCATTGTGGGGCTTAGATCAATGAACGGGAATGGATTTTCCCGTTCATTGATCTCCGGGCGAGCGGCGGGCGGCGTGTTTACGAGCGGGAGTGCGCGCTAGAGCGAGCGGGAGCGCGGGCAGTACGGATTTCTCCGTCCCTGGGGGTGAAAGGATGGAAAAAGGGACGGAGAAATTCGTATGGGCGGGGGTAAAGTGGTTAATAGAAGCGTGGATGCTTTGGGAAATATCTGCTGTCTGACTACTAAGTTGATCCATAGTCTTTTACATCAAACAAGTATTGGGATCAAAAGTCTGAATAAAGTCAGAGAGCCTAATCTGCAGATATTTCCAGGTAAGTTATTTAGAAAGTATTGCAGTTATGTGGTAGTTTATTTTGCTCAGATATGATCTTTGTACAAGATGCCACAAAGCAGCTACAAGAAGTGAGGAGGCCGGCGCACAGAGGATTTGTAAGTAGCTTCTGCTGCACACCACTGTAAGGTTAATCAGTTGGGGGGGAGTTAGTACTAATTTAATGCTGGTTTTTCAAGCAAACATCAAGAACACTTGTCCAGCATTAGGCAATTCCCGTCTGTGCCGGTTAAATGAGACTCTGTGCTGAATAAATGAGACTACTTTGTGTGTTTGTGTAATATATATATATATATATATATATATATATATATATATATATATATATATATATATATATATATATATATATATATATATATATATAGATAGATAGATAGATAGATAGATAGAGAGAGAGAGTAACTTGGGTAAAAAATATTAGGAAAATTTGACTTGATATACAAGAAACATCTTGATATACAAGCAAAAAAAGGTATACATGCGTCATGTCATCACAACTGTGCCGATAGTTCTCTCCCTTTGGCGCTGCAGGATTGTACTTCTGTACAACAGATGGCAATGATTCTGTTAGTTATAGTGAAAGTCTTGTTTACATTTTTACTTTTTACTGTAACTCAGTTTCCATTAATTCTTACAGGGAAATTCGCTTTGAGATATTGATATACACACTATTATATATATATATCTATATCTATATCTATCTATCTATCTATCGATCTATCTATCGATCTCTCTCTCTCTCTCTATATCTCTCTCTCTCTCTCTACCTACCTACCTACCTACCTACACAAACACACACACACACACACACACACACACTATACTATGCAGCAACTAATGAATGGCGTTGGAGATGTCATAAGCACTATTAGATGCAATTGGCACTGTCACTTTAATTAATGCAGGGTGGGGGAGATATGAATATGAGGAGCGGGGGATGATGTATATGACCGGTGGTTTATGCACAGGGGTGGCGTAGATATAAGTGAAGGGAATTTATATGGAACATTATTTATTTTTATATGGAAGATTATATGGACATAATATGAGTATGGGGAACTATGCCTGATGTTTAAATGAATTTTAATATAGTAGTAATTTAATTGTATACCATAACCGCGGGGTATAATGAAGTCATCACGCCTTTGACAGCCTAGCAACGAGAGGAGGGCGGTGATGCGGGCGGAGCGACAGGCAGAGGAAGCACGGATGGTATTTAATCTGACGTCGGGTAGCGACCTCCAGCCCCTGAATGAGTCATGTAACGGGACGAAACGCGTAGGGCGGAGTCGGAGGTGCGCGCGCTGACGTCACGAGAGTACGAGGAAGAAGCAAGAGAGGCAGCGTGGTGGCGTATGACTCTGTTATATCCGCGGTAGGATCATATGTACCCTCTGTCAACCTGTATCACTTGTGGCAATACATTGGAAAGTTGGTTTTATATGAAGATTCTGATCGGCTGACGTCTTTATATATGATATGCTTATACTCAAGAAGCGCTTCTGGTGAGTGCAATCACATTGGGAGAGTGGTTGAGATCCCATATACGGTGAAGGCCTTACCCCCAGGAGTGCATGCACGGGGTGCAGATTGTTTTTTTTAAGACAATACTTCGCACTATGTGTGTGTTTTAAAATTCTCTTTTAGGGTTTGGAAAGCGCAGTGAATCGTTGTGGAGTACTGAGCAAGGTGGAGTGAAACCTTTTTTTACTGCGATCCCCTGTATTTCGTTTTTTGATTGGAGCGCAGTATAATCATTTGCAAATTAGTACAGACTATACTTTACATTGTATCGAAGTGTCATACCTTTAGGATTATTCCAAGAAAAGATATAATAAAATATTTACAAAAAGTTAGTGAGATGTACTCACGTTTGTGAGATATTGTATGTATATATAATTATTATCACTGAGTTGTACAAGGAGTAAACAAATCAATATGAGCATGAAAAAATGAAACCATTATTAAAACAAGGCAGTCTATTTGCTGTTATTTCACATGTATGCTATTCTCACCTGGGTTCGCACTCTTTCTATATTATCCAGTTTGAAATGTTTGGTTTCATTGGATTCTTTGTTGAATTTTTCCACCAGGTGTGCAGCTTTCGTTTTAATTTCTAGTGTGATCTCTTTCACAATAACAGGGCAGTCAGGGCAGGTTTGGACGATGGTGCTAGAAGGAACTGAAACAACAGTAGTTTTACTTCAGTGTACAATCTTCTGTTACACAACCACATTACCGTTATATTTGTTATGATGCAATTATCATTGATCCTCAGGATGGTATAGCATCCTAAGCCAGTACTATTATGATTTTACATGATAAAGTGTTCTTCATCCAACTAAGATAAGTAAAATGAATATTGTTGCTTAGTTTGCCTGCATTCATTGTTGGAGTATAAGAATGTAATGAAAGTCTGAGATGATAGATGTAGGGCCAGATTTCTGGGAAGGCCACAAAGGCCATGGCTTATGGTGATAAAAACAGATAAGATCAGAAGGGCAGCAGGACTTGGAGAGAGAAGAGGTCATATGTAAAAGTAAATCACCTCTTCTGGTCCTGCAATGCAGCCAGCCAGCGCCCTGCTCTGCACTTATAGCTGAATTCCAGAGTTCCCCAATCCCTGCTTCTCTCTCTCTCTCTCACTGCCTGATGTGTTATGACAATCAGCATCTGCTGTCACCTGATGATTAATTCTTCTGTATGATGGACATACAAGTCGATGTGAGAAATACCAGGGATTTACAGGGGTTGGACAAAATAATGGAAACACCTTGAAAAAGAACAATATATTTTAATATGGTGTAGGTCCACCTTTTGCGGCAATTAAAAGCCTCAATTCTCCGAGGTATTGATTCATACAAATTGTGAATTGTTTCCAAAGGAATTTTAGCCCATTCTTCAGTTAAAACACCCTCCAGTTCTTTTAGAGACGTGAAAAAGACACCGAGAGCCCAATATGGTGTAGTATGCTCAGGACAATAGTGAATAATGTAATGTGAGAAGGTTATACTCACAAACAAGGGTTACCGCTGAGGCAACCACTGTGAATGCAGGTGAGGAGATTAGGCCTGTCCTCACTCAGGGTTAAGAAGTCGCTCTCCGTAGATAGAAGAAAGGTAGAGGTGGGTCCCCCTTCCACCAAGGGTGGACACTATAATGACTTTGATGAACAGAGGCGCCAGCAGAATAAAAACAATAATTAAACGTTTTAAAATATGCTGGGGAGGCAGTGGTGGACTTACCCCCGAAAGCAGGCTAGACTACTTGTCTGACATAAATAAACACTTTATTCGTACCCCAATATTGGGGTACTAAGTTTGTTTTTTCAGTGCGGACCTTCCCTTTAAAGGTTATGTTGTTGCATATATTTTAGAGCAGAGAGGAAGTCTTGAATTCAGGTCCACTCTAATTACAACAGAACATCCAAAGTTGGTCTTGACAGGATGTTTGCTACTTACCTGTTCTCTGTTTTGGATGGGCTTCTCTCCATTGCACTGCCCTGCCACCTGTTTGTGGCTCCGACTGCAGCCAGTCGCACAGAGGATAAAGAAGCAGCGCATGCTCTGGCCACTCGCGCTCCCTGTAATTTCCCGCTCCTGCCCAGATGTGCACAGCAACTGAGGCCGGTGCAGTGTTATGCATTCTTGACAAGTACCTGTCATACATCAGTGTCATTTCTCAAGTATGCATGCCCAGAACACACTGCTGTGCACATTCGGGCAGGAGTGCAAATTACAGGAATTATTTGTTGAATGGGGGGCAGAGCACCACAACAGAAACTAGCCCATTCAAACCAGTGATCGCTAGTCAGAGTGTTGGACAGCATGTTTTTTGGTGGTGGGTGGTCGGGGCAGTTGGTGACAGCAGGTCTAGGGCACTGGAAAGTACAAATCCGGCCCTGGATAGATGGAGAGAGGGGCCCATAATCAATTCACTTTTTCTCCTATTTTTTTCTTAAGTGATATTTTCACACATTGGCCTCAATTCACTAAGCTTATCTCATGTCTTTAATAACGTTTCTATAGTTATCACCATGGTGATGAGGCATGTCGTATTCAGGAAACATTTTACCTCAGGCAAACCTAAAGTTAACTCTTCTGTCTTTAAGTTAACTCTTCAATCCTTAAAATAACTCCAGAATTCTAAAGTTAACCACTTAAAGAGAATCTGTATTGTTAAAATCACACAAAAGTAAACATACCAGTGCGTTAGGGGACATCTCCTATTACCCTCTGTCACAATTTCGCCGCTCCCCGCCGCATTAAAAGTGGTTAAAAACAGTTTTAAAAAGTTTGTTTATAAACAAACAAAATGGCCACCAAAACAGGAAGTAGGTTGATGTACAGTATGTCCACACATAGAAAATACATCCATACACAAGCAGGCTGTATACAGCCTTCCTTTTGAATCTCAAGAGATCATTTGTGTGTTTCTTTCCCCCTGCATCTCTCATGCACTGAAGTTTCAGGTTGCTCTTTTCTTCCTGCAAACAGCTTTGCCCTTGTCTGGATTTCCTCAGTATGTGAAAGCCCAGCCAGCTCAGAGGACGATTTATCCAGCTTGTCAAAGATAAGAGAGAAGAGAGAAGCTGCTCTAATCTAAATAACACGCAGGCAGTGTGCACAGAGGGGCCTGGAAGGGGGAGTTCATAGCAGAACCACAACACTGAAGAACTTGGCAGCCTTCCAGACACAGGCTGACAAGTCTGACAAGAGAGAGATAAGTTGATTTATTACAGAGACTGTGATAGTACAAAGTGCTGCAGTAAGCCAGAACACATTAGAATAGCTTTTGGAACTTGTAGGATGATAAAAAACAGGATGCAATTTTTGTTACGGAGTCTCTTTAAGCTCTCAGTCGTTTTCACTTTATGCATCCGAGCAACGTTCACCTCCCATTAATTAGCCTATAACGTTATCACTACTTATCACAATGAACTGATCTATATCTTGTTTTTTCCGCCACCAATTAGGCTTTCTTTGGGGGGTACATTTTGCTAAGAGCTACCTTACTGTAAATGCATTTTAACAGTAAGAATAAGAAAAAAAATGAAAAAATTCATTTGTCAGTTTTCGGCCATTATAGTTTTAAAATAATACATGCCTCCATAATTAAAACCCACGTATTGTATTTGCCAATTTGTCACGGTTATTTCACCGTTTAAATTATGTCCCTATCACAATATATCGCGACAATATTTTATTTGGAAATAAACGAGCATTTTTTCCGTTTTGCATTCATCACAAGCTTATAAAAAAAAAAAAAAAAATAGAGAGAAATATTTCATCTTTACATAGATATTTAAAAAGTTTAGACCCTTAGGTAAATATTTATGTTTTTTTTTTTTATAGTAATTTTTTTTTTTTTTTATTAAACATTTTATGTGGGCATTTTTGGGAGGGTGGGATGTAAATAGTGTGTTATTTGGGGAAATATTTGTGTATTGTAATTTTTTTTTACTTTTACTTTTATTTTTACTTTTTGGCCACAAGATGGCAATCTTGATTTTGTTTACATGACGTCACTCTAAGCGTACAATGTACGCTTAGAGGGACATAGTTTCAGAAAAAGCGTAGCTTCCGAGAAAAGCTGTCGCTTTTTCAGCGGGGGAGAGGAATCAGTGATCGGGCACCATAGCCCGATACATTGATTCCTGGGCTACCGAATCCACGGCCGGGAGTGCGCGTGCATGCGCGCGATCGGCCGCGGGAGCGCGCCTGTCCTCCTTGACGTTTTTATACGTCAAGGAGGACAAAGTGGTTAAAGACCGGCTGTTAATTAGCTGCATGTGAAAATAACTACAGAGGAGGTAACTTAAAGAGAACCAGAGATGAAGCACCCTCATGTATTTTATTACATTTATCAGTGGGAACATGACAGTAAACACCTACCCTGCTTTTAGTTTCATTGTTATCTGCTTAATTAGTCTATTAGCAACTGTGATAAGAATCCATCGACTATTCAGTCGAGGTTTGACCTGGAATCATTATAGCTGAGTCACTCTTCTGTGTAGTCTTTTCAAGCCCAAGCCTTTCCCTCTCCTGGCTTAGATTTCCTGCTTTGCATACTGAGAACTGTGATGATATGGGAGAGGCTGCTGCTCCTGAGAGAGAAGCTCTGTGGCTGTAATATGATCCCTGTGTGCTCTGTGTGCACTAGATACTGATAATAACGGCAGTTTCATTTCTATGAGAGTGACTTCTTACAGGCAGCTGTACATCATACCAAAATGAAAGCACATAGATGAAAGGCTGCATTTAGCCTAGATAGCAGCATAGTCTCATATAGCCTAGACAGCACATCCAGAACAACTGATAACCCAGAAGGAGAAGGGATATGAGCCGGCGGCCATATTTGATTTTTCCTGGAGCAATAATGGATAAAAAACACTAAAAAAGGCACACCAGAGCGGCAAAATTATCAGGTAGAGCATTTATTCTTTACAAGCTATCAACTGATATGTTTAATTTGTGTGAAACGTTCATCTCTGGTTCCCTTTAAGGCATGAAGAAATAAGATAACTCTCTCACTGTGTCGTGGCAAGTTTTCGCTTGCCTTATTATCTCCAGCAGGATCTTAGTGAATTGAGGCCTATATCAGTAAAATGCCTTTTACTGATATAGGAAAGGGAAGGAAAGAGAAGACCCTTGGTCCTACAGAGCTTTCCCGTTATTCTCAGGGTCCCCTCATTCCAGCACCATCACTGCCATTCCTATCTGCTGCAGCAGAAGGCGTCGGAAGTCTTTGGGAGCCCGAGTGCTCCCGAAGACAGGTGGCTCCGTACTGTGCATGCGTGACTCACACAGGCGCAATACAGAGCCGCCCATCTTTGTGAGGCTTCCAAAGCCTACCGTGGTGGCACAGAGCAGTATTGGACTGATCGGTTAACCTCCTGAGCGTTACGCTGCTCCGGACATTTTGCAGCTTTTGAGTCACCCAGGATTAATGTAACAGATTGCATGGCTGCAAAAGCTTTAGATAGCACAAGGCTAGCTAGCATAGGTAGCCGGCACCCCTCGATCGGCCCCGATTCCCTGATCCAGCCACTTAATACATTACCCAGCCTGGCTCCAGCAATCGGCGCAGCCTCCCTTCACAGCTCCGACCTTCTCTATGGGGAGGATTGTACATGACGTCATGATGTCACTGACGTCATGCGTAGACCCGATCCTCCCAATAGAGAGACCGGAGCTGTGCAGGGAGGCTGTGCCAATCGCTTGAGCCAGGCTGGGTAATGTATTAAGTGGCTGGATCAGGGGATCGGGGCCGATCGGGGGCTGCCGGCTACCTATACTAGCTAGCCTAGTGCTAGCTAAAGCTTTTGCAGCCATGCAATCTGTTACATTAATCCTGGGGAACCCCTGAGGCGAGTGAGTCGTACATCCGACATAGTGACGGGCATACCGCTAAGGAGATTAAATAAATATAATAATAACAGGGGTGACAGCGCTGGAAGGAGGGATCCAGGAGAGGAACAGCAAGGCTCTATAGAACCCAGAGCCTTCCCTCTCCATAGATAAGCATCTGCTTACTGGAGGAGGGGGGCAAAGGACAGTGACAGTAGATAGCCTCTGGCCCCCCTCCCTGCGCTTTTACAGCGGCTGGATTAGAGAGAAGGGGAGACCAAGGCGGCCAATCAAAGAGCAGAGAAGTGAATGACAGAGGCATCAGCCAATTAGGCTGATTCAGCAAGCCTGTCACTTCTCTTCTGCGTCCATGCGTACGCTCTTAGATCCTGGGGGCATGAGGAGAGAAATTGCACATGAAAAAAAAATTAAGGATGATTTTAAACTTTTCAATTGCCTGATTATTATCCTTTCTACTAATATATCACCCAGCAATACAGAAGTTATTGTGTATTTTATGCCTAACAGTTACTCTTTAAGCTACCAACAAACAGGAAAATACTCTTGATAGTTCTTTTTCACCTACTTCTTGGTACTTTTTTCAGTACTTTTTCAATTGCAGTGCTGAAAAGATATTTGAAACAGACAAAAAAAGATCTCCTATGAGAAAAAGTGAATTGAAGAAGGGCCAGGGCCTCTTCCACTATATTCATCATCTGGAAAAAAAAACGCTCTCTCATTTATCTTACCCTATCAGACACAATATTATAAGGCAGGGTAAATGTCTGTCCCTAAAATTATAAAGGTGAAAGGTTTTTTGCAATACCAAAATTGTGTATATTCAGGTCTCTGTCTCTAGAGGGAAAACGGTGGTTTGATGTAAAAAGTGCAGGTGGCTAAAATTATTATTTTTCTGGAAAGAATAAGTATTATAGCTCAAGGTAGGCTCCTGTTGCAGGTATGGCAACTGAAATGTGGTTCGGTGTGAAGCAGATTTCACTTATTTGAATTGGATACCTCTATGAAAAGTTGAGTGGCAGGTATAAGTGGACAGACCTTGAATATTTTGTAAAGGGACTTAACCGGTTCAGCACAGCAGTCCGAAAATCTCATGCATCCGAGCAACGTTCACCTCCCATTCATTCGCCTATAACTTTATTGCTACTTATCACAATGAATTGATCTATATCTTGTTTTTTCCGCCACTAATTAGGCTTTCTTTGGGTAGTACATTTTGCTAAGAATTATTTTTTTCTAAATCTATTTTAATAGGAAGATTAAGAAAGAAATGAAAAAAATTTATTATTTCTCAGTTTTTGGCCATTATAGTTTGAAATTAATATACGCTACCATAATTAAAACTCATGTATTTTATTTGCCCATCTGTCCCGGTTATTACACCGTTTAAACGATGTCCCTATCACAATTTATGGTGCCGATATTTCATTTAGAAATAAAGGTGCATTTTTTCAATTTGCGTCCATCACTATTTATAAGCTTATAATTTTAAATAATATAATAACATATTCTCTTGACATGCATATTTAAAAAGTTCAGACCCTTGGGTAACTATTTATGTTCTTTTTGTTTTTTTTAATTGTATTTTTTATTTTTATTTTTAATAAAAAAAAGTGTATGTGGGTAATTTTTGGTGTGGGAGGGAAACTGTTAATTTTAAATGTAAAATAATATTTTTTTTTATTAAAAATGTATGTTGGTGCAGTTTACTATTTGGCCACAAGATGGCCACAGTGAAAAAAGTCCTGGATGCGAACGATCTCGCATCCAGGAACTAAAATGCTGGGGAGATGTTTCCTGGGGGCAGAAATACCGTGCTCTCTGGAGAGAAAGCGTCAGTATTTCTGCGGGGAAGTTAGATCGGTGAATGGGAATTATATTCCCATTCACTGATGGAGGGGCTAGCGGCGGGCAGCGGGAGCGCGTGCGGGGGCGTGCCCGATCGCGCACACCAGCCGGCGGCAGCAGCAGTGCCTATCTGGACGAGGAAGTTCGTCCAGATAGGCCGAACTGGTTAAAGTGAACCAGAGACGAATCACCCTCATGTATTTTACCATATATATTAGTGGGAACATCAGAGAAACCACCTACCCTGCTCTGTTTCATTCTGCACTGCTCAGCCTGCTTGTTAACAGCCCTGATAAAATCCCCAGCTGAGCATTCAGTCTGGCTTTGCTCAGGAATCATTATAGCTGAGCCTGTCTTCTCTGATGTCTTTTCAAGCCCAAGCCTACCCCCTTCTGGCTCTGCTATAATGACTCAGCTATAATGATTCCTGAGCAAAGGCAGACTGAATGCTCAGTCTGGGATTTTATCAGGGCTGATAACAAGCAGGCTGAGCAGTGAAGGATGAAGCAGAGAGCAGGGTAGGTGTTTTCTCTAATGTTCCCACTGATATATATGGTTAAATACATGAGGGTGCTTCGTCTCTGGTTCACTTTAAGCCTTATACTGGCTCATATGCAATTCACTTTTTCTCCTGACTTATCACCTAGCTGATGTTTTTCAACTTGTCAATAAAATGCCCTTTAAGCCACCAGAAAGCAAGAAAATACTCACAATAATTTTGATATTAGTTTTCACCTCCTTTTTTGCACTATTTTAGTTGAAATTTGCTGGAAAGTTATTTTAAATTGAAGATGAAAAATTCTCTCCCTGGAGAAAAAGTAAATTGCATATGGGTCACTGATTTCTGGGCTGGTTACTTCCTTCCATGTGAATGTGACTTGATGAAATTTCAGTGGGTGGACAGGATTACGGTAATTGATCATTTTGACCACGCTAAAGGCTCTTCCCCTGTATACCCCTGTTGCTTTGCTGGATATTGCTGCTCTTACCTGGAGTCAAGGTGCACTTGTAATTTAATAATTTCAGTATTCGCATGGGCCTTGCTATGTAAACTATAGCTTTGCATTCACCAAATACCTGAGAAGAAAGATTTATATTATTGAAAGTGTTCCATCATTAAATATGCTTACCTAATAGAAAAATATGTATTGTGCTGATATTGCTTATTAGCAGTGAGATTAATATTTCTTTACCAAAGTTAGTGTCATATAATATCACAAGCATTATATCTCACACTATACAAGATGGATTGTTAGACATAGGATTGCTCAGTCACAAATTCACATTCTGAATTATGCAAATGTTTCTGCCAATGATTTCTATTGGATAACACAAATGGACCAATAAAAAGCCCTAATGGGAAATTCAAGAAAGCCACCAACAGGGCTCTTAATCACTATTGTGATATATGGGGATCCTACAAAGATAAAGAAGGTAAAAGAGGTACTGAGTGGAAAATCCAGACAAATGTCCTCTTTAGTTTCTCTTTTCCACAGAAAATTAAGAACGTGATCATAAATGCATTGCAATTATTATATTATGTAGTATTTATACATTTTATATTGACATATTCTGCAGCGCTTTGCAGAGAATATATAGTCATGTTACTAACCACCCTTCGCAGGAGTTCACAATCTAATGCCTACCATAGTCAAATGTCCATCGTAGTCTAGGGTCAATTTATGAGCGAGCCAATTAACTTATTTGTATGTTTTGCGGATGCAATGCTTTTTCCTCCATTCACACTGCACATGTTGTTCACACTGACAGTCATTTGAACGGCAGTTTGTGCAACTGATCCGCCAAGCGGATCGGGCAAACCGGCTGTTATCAGTCACTTGACTGAAAGTACACACGTCCAACTTGTCATTCAAACGACAAGTAGGACGACAAGTTGGGCGGAAAATCAGGACGTCACGTATTTATGTACCTTAATACTTTTAGCCATTGACCCTAAACAAGCATGCAGCAGATCAGGTGTTTCTGACATTATTGTCAGATCTGACAAGATTAGCCACATGCTTGTTTCTGGTGTTATTCAGACCTTACTGCAGCCAAATAGATCAGTGGGGCTGCCAGGCAACTGGTATTGTTTAAAAGGAAATAAATATGGCAGCCTCCATATTCTTCTCACTTTAGTTGTCCTTTAAGAGTGACCTGCTAGAAATGAAATGTGAGTTTGTCATTTCAGCTGTAAACTAGCTGAATGCTCAGAGACAAAATAATCCCGCTCCAGCTCCGGCTGCATTATCCACTTGCTAGCAATAGTCCCTGGCTCCACTTTTAACGCATGCATCTGAAAATGGCGCCTGCGAATAATGGCGCACGGTGTTGCCGCTAATCCGTTTGACTCTTATCGCTATTTAACGTTAAAGCCTTATTGTTATTTAGCGTTAAAGCCTTATTGTTATTTACCGTTAACACACAGAACCCTCTCTGTACCTATCCCTAACACCTAAACTCCCCTGGTGGTGCCTAACCCTAAGACCCCCCTGGTGGTGCCTAACCCTAAGACCCCCCTGGTGGTGCCTAACCCTAAGACCCCCCTGGTGGTGCCTAACCCTAAAACCCCCCTGATGGTGCCTAATCCTAACCACCCCCCTGGTGGTGCCTAACCCTAAGACCCCCCTGGTGGTGCCTAACCTAACCACCCCCCTGGTGGTGCCTAACCCTAAGACCCCCCTGGTGGTGCCTAACCCTAAGACCCCCCTGGTGGTGCCTAACCCTAACCTCCCCCCTGGTGGTGCCTAACCCTAAGACCCCCCTGGTGGTGCCTAACCCTAAGACCCCCCTGATTGTGCCTAACCCTAAGACCCCCCTGATGGTGCCTAACCCTAAGACCCCCCCAGTGGTGCCTAACCCTAACCTTGACAGTGTTACATTAAATCCATTCCCCGTTTTGCAGTTAAATAACGTCTGCAGTTTGGCTTATGTAGGGCGCTATTGGTAAATAACGTTAGTGTGTGCCACTATTGATAAATAACGTTACTGTGTGCCACTATTGATAAATAACGTTAGTGTGTGCCGTTTTTCTTTTTTTTTCCCTGTGCGCCATTATTATGCAGTACTAACGATAAATAGCGATAAGCGTATCTTTTTAATGCGGCGCCATTTTTATGCATAGGCGCTGTGCGCCATTATTCACTGATCCCACTTTGAACTGCTACAAGGTGAGTCATCAGTTGTAGGCTTCCTGCTTGTACGGTTAGTCCGATGCAATGACATTAATGGACAGATAGCTATTGTTCTAATGGTGCGTACACACGTCCAACTTTATGCCTGAGGGCCCTTTTCCACCAGCGCGTTTGTGCTGGCTGAATCGCAAAAACGCAAACCGTTAGCGATTTTACAATCGCTACGGTTTGCTTTTTAACATGGGAATCGCGGTAGGTCATTTCCACTACCGCGATTTGTTTTTGCCGGGAACGCGAACGCGCGGCGGAGCGATAATTGCCGCGATTTTGCTATGCAGTGCATAGCATAGCAAAATCGCAGCCGCGAACGTCGGGGAATCGCCGGTAATTGCGATTCAGCAATCGCTAGCGTTCAGCGTGAACGCTAGCGATTGCTAGTGGAAAAGGGCTCTGAGCGACGTTTAAACTGGTTGTAATACTTACCAGTTCATGGAATTGAACTTCTTTGTTGCAATCCTTCCAGCCTTTCCCACTCAGAACATGGCAGCCTGTCTCAATGACATCAACATCTACATAGTAGACAGCAGCACCAGGTACACTCCGCTCCTGAAAATGGGCAGAAGAAAATCTAAGTAAATTAAAGTTTATAAATAAAAGTACAATAAAATACTGATTACAAGTCAGTTATAAAATGTTTGTGCATTTATTACGAAGTTATAATTTTTTTTCTAATTATTTGCATATTTCACTGGTTTTTTTCAGAGGATTAAGGCTGTATTCACTGTGGGACGTTGCGTTTTAATGCGACCTTTAAATGCAACGCGTCTGTGTTCAGAGGTAACGCACTGCAAGCAGTGAGTTACCATAACGCAACATTTTTCAATGCGATGTCAACATCGCGCTGTGAAGTCAAGTAGGATTATCATTGCTGTGCTGTAAGCTGCGTTATAAGACTTTATAATGCAGCTCCTCAATGTGCCACTGTGAATGCGACCTAAAGGAAATCCATGTTTTATGCCACTGCCGACTTCCTTTTTAACAATGCTAGTTACTTGGATGTTGCGCTAATCCTGTGCCTAACTCCTAGAGTGACAGACATCAACAAATAACACATCCTTTACAGACAAAAAGTAGGGATAATAAAAATTGCACCCCACAGAAAGAATACACAGAGACAACAGAAGCCCAAATGGTGCAGTATGTCACAGTACCAGAAGTATGTAAAATATGCGGATGAATTATACTCACAAAGGTGGGTTGCAGAAGGGCAACCGACCACTAGAAGATGGAGATGTATAACTCCCGACTCCACTCGTGACTAGACGGAGCTGGTGATGGTCGCACTCTTGATAACAAGCAAACCTCAAATGACCTAAATTGGTCAAAGAGGGTTGATCCCCCTCCAAAAGGAGGGTGAAGGCACAGGATAAAGGGGAAAGAGGTGCCCAGAGAAGATAAAATTCGTTAAAAACAAATGAAATGAAAAAAGTGAGGTGGCTTACCTCAATTAAGTCAAATTCACGTATTAATAGAATTTTATTGCACAAATAAGATGTCTTATTTGTGGCTACAAGCACTTTTAGGCACTGCTATTTGGCCTGAGGAAGTGGGTATGCACTCACGAAACGCATTACCAGTGCAATACAATTCTATTAACACGTGAATTTGTCACCTCACTTTTTTCATTTTATTTGTTTTTAACGCATTTTATCTTGTCTGGGCTCCTCTTTCCCCATTATCCACATTCTTTACAGAATAGGATTATAATTCCTGAGAAGTGTTTATTGCTGAGTCTTGTTTCCTATCTACAGGATTAAAATTGGTCATACACTAGTATTAACCGCCACAGAGCAGAGCTGGAAACTTCTGTATGAGAATTATGAGGGCCTGTTTCCACTAGCGAAAATTTGCATGCATTTTCTGCAGGCAGATTCGCATGACAATACAAGTCAATGGGCCTGTTTCCACTACAAAAAAAATCTGTGCGCAGGGCTGTGCAGAACAATTCTGCACAGCAGAGCCATCAGAATTCGCACCCGGCACACATATTGTGCGATTCGCATGTAATTTAATTAATAGGAAAATCGCATGCGTTTTCATCATGCGAATGTCAATGTGAATTTGCGTAAGTTTTCGAGTAAAATTTCATGAAAAAGAACAGGGCACTGACATGGTTAAAATCGCATAGTTAGAAAAATATGCGAAAACATGTGCGTAAATTCACATGCATACGAATTTGCATCCGCATGTGAATTCGTTTATGCGTTTTCTGCAATGGAATCACAATGCACTAGTGGAAACGTAGCCTAAGGACTGGTTCACACGGGCTCAGCCGATTCCCTGAAGCTTTCATGCTTAAATCGGACGGGAATCAGCCTGTAGAATATGGGGAGAATCAACAAGAGACAAATGTACCTCTAATCAGATTCGATTAGAGATAAATTTGTCTCTTTGTCGATTCTGCCCATAATAATCATGTGTATGGCTACCCTTACAGTATTCATGTAGAAGCCATTAAAGTGGATGCGAGATGAAATTTTACTCATTGCATAATTGTGTTCCTTTCCTATTGTTTATAGGGCATTCCTAAAGCCAAATACTTTTTTGTTTTTGTTTTAATACTCTAATTCCCTATAAATGAAACAAGCCACGCCCACAGGTTTTCAGAGAGCCAAGGCACTTTCAGACAGTAGCAAGGGCTCATGGGAGCTCAGTCTGGGCAGGAGGAGGGGGAGGTATTACTAGCCAGGCAGGGCCGGCCCGCCCATGAGGCGGGGTGAGGCGGGTTCCTCAGGCGGCAGGAAGTGGAGGGGCGGCACCAGATGAAGTGGCCTGTGATAGCGGGGGGAAGCAGCCACGTGTAATGTATCAGCGGCTACATTGCAGAGAGGAGACCAGCAGGGCGGGAGCGGCGATCGGATCCAGGGAGGTGAGTAACAGCTGTGTACAGCAGCGCTTCCCTGCGCGCTAACTCTGCTGCCTGCAGTCCGAGGGGGGAGCATGGAGAGCGGCCCGGGGAGAGGGAGGGAGAGGTCGGGCTGCCCTCCCCGCGGCTCCGGCTCCCCCCTCCGCCTTTATGAGGGGGCACCTACCTACTTAACCTATACTGGGCAAGCTACCTATCTATCCTATACTGGGGGGCAGCTACCTATCTAACCTACACTGGGCGGCAGCTACCTATCTAACCTATACAGGGGGGCAGCTACCTATCTAACCTATGCTGGGGGGCAGCTACCTATCTATCCTATACTGGGGGGCAGCTACCTATCTAACCTACACCCGGGGGGCAGCTACCTATCTAACCTACACTGGGGGGCAGCTACCTATCTAACCTATACTGGGGGGCAGCTACCTATCTAACCTGTACTGGGGGGGCAGCTACCTATCTAACCTATACTGGGAGGCAGCTACCTATCTAACCTGTACTGGGGGGGCAGCTACCTATCTAACCTATACTGGGGGGCAGCTACCTATCTAACCTGTACTGGGGGGGCAGCTACCTATCTAACCTATACTGGGGGGCAGCTACCTATCTAACCTATACTGGGGGGCAGCTACCTGTCTAACCTATACTGGGGGCACCTACCTAATCTAACCTGTACTGGGGGCACCTACCTAATCTAACCTATACTGAAGGGCAGCGACCTAATCTAACCTATACTGGGGGGAAGCTACCTATCTAACCTATACTGGGGGCACTTATCTAACCTGTATTTGGGGCACCTACCTACCTAGCTAGCCTATACAGGTTACCTATACTGGGGGCACCTACCTAACTAACCTATACTGGGGGTACCTACCTATCTAACCTATACTGGGGGCAACTATACTGGCTACCTATATTGAAGGCACCTACCTAGCTAACCTGTACTGGGGGCACCTACTTATCTAACTTATACCGGGGGGGGGGTGCCTGCCTATCTAACATACTGGGGGCAACTATACTGGCTACCTATACTGGACGCAACTACCTGGCTAACCTATACTGGGGGCAACTTTACTGGCTCACCCATGCCTGGCCACCTATACTCGGGGGGCACCTATAGCTGGCTACCTATACCAGGGGGGGGGGCAATTTTTACACCCTCGCCCTGGGTGCATTTTAGCCTAGAAACCGCACTGTTGCCGCCGGCCTCCGAGTCCGATAACTCCGAGCTCTGCGGCCTCTCCTGTCTCCTCCAAGGCTGCACGCTGGTGACGCTGCCTAATGCCTAAGCCTGCTGATTTGATGGCGGCGGCTGCCGCCCGCTCTGCTGCCCTGGCTGCGGCTGATTGTCACGGTCAGTCACTGAGCAGCGAGCGCCGCCGACGTGACCGTGACGATGATGATGATGAGGCTGGCTGGCTGCCGCCGGCCGCCGCTCACTGGCCCAGCGCGAGATCCCTCAGATCCGAGATGGAGCATGCCCGCCGCAGACCGCAGCCGTCTGTCCCCTGCCAGTGCAGGATGCATGCTGGATGCGGATGCCCGCCCTTCGCCGCCGCCAGACCCGGAGGGAGACCCAATCCCCGGTGAGTCAGTCACTCACTTTGCTGTGTCACTCAGGCTTTCCTTCACGGACACGGTCGGTTGTGTGGGGGATGTAATGTTATATAGAAATATGGGGGGGGGGGGCGCCTTTACGATCTTTGCCTCAGGCAGCAGAAAGTCCAGGACCGGCCCTGTAGCCAGGTATTTCAGAGGCAGAGGGGAGGAGGGAGGAGGAGGAGGGGGCGGATTAGGTTTTTTTTGCTCAAGATGCAGATAGGCCTGCCTCTGTGCAATGTTTACAAACAACATGGCTGCTGTCATTGTAGCACAGGAAGAAATAATCATATTCTATTAAAGCTGATTGCAGCTAGATTTGCTGTGTAAACTATATAAACTTTAGATAAGATACATAGACGAGTTACTTGTTATAGTTCGTTTTTCATCTCGGATCCGCTTTAAGGGGGGGGGGGGGGGGAGAAGAAATCTCTCCAATGGAGACACTGACAGCAATTAAACCAGGCAAAACATGTTTACTTACGTTTCACCATATGTAAGATTTAAAAAAAAAATCCTGCATTTAAGCTTTAACATTTTCTGATAAGAGAGATTTTTTCATGAAATGGATAGGAGGAAAAATGTACATAATATGAAATGTCAGGCAGAGACGCCTCTATGTATGGGCATGCTCAATCAGCCAAGTGTGCAAGATTGGGTGGGGGCAGGACTAGGGCCTGTTCCTACTACTAAATACTAACGCTGGGTACACACGATACAATTTCCCGCCCGATCAATGGGTGAACGGGAAGTTGCATCGTGTGTGTAACGATTGTGGAATCGTCTCCGTGGTCAGCGCACCAGACGTGCGCTGACGCGGCGGATTTCCTCCACAAGCGTATTATTGAGGACACCCAGGCTAGGTGCTATGCACCTGCAGAGGGAAATTCCTGTCGGCAGGTGGAGCTGTGGAGTGCAGAGGAACAGCTCCTCTGCCCTACCACACACGCCAGACAGGAATTGTACGAAGGGAAGAAACGCAATCGCAAGAGAAGCGATTGAGAGTGAGCATAGAGACAGATTGTGTGTGTGTGCATAAAATTAGTCGCCAACCCGCGACTGTGCACACACCACAGCAGATAAGAAACAGGAACGCGATCGCGAGAGGTGCGATCGCCAGACGTGACACAAGGTTACAGCAAGGCGGAGCACGAGAGTAGCAAAGGCACAGCAAACAATACAATAAGGAGATACGGAAAATAACAAATGCTAGCTAACCGCGAACACCGCACTCATTCGCAACAGTGCACGCGGTTATGCGCGGTCTCCACGTGATAAGCACAATAGAGACAAGCACGCCTAACTAACCATTAACAGACAAACATGAAACAGAGGACGCGAGCGCTTGCTTAACGGTTACCTCACCGAGCCTCCAGCAAGCGCAGCAGACAAGACAGACACACGAAAACAGGGACAAGCGACAGAAGGATCCCCAGCGCTAGCTAAAAGTGGCTAGCGCGATCCCAGAAGACAGAACAGAAGGATCCCCAGCGCTAGCGAAAAGTAGCTAGCGCGATCCCAGGAGACAGAGTAGCAGAACAGAAGGATCCCCAGCGCTAGCAAAAAGTAGCTAGCGTGATCCCAGGAGACAGAGTAGCAGAACAGAAGGATCCCCAGCGCTAGCGAAAAGTAGCTAGCGTGATCCCAGGAGACAGAGTAGCAGAACAGAAGGATCCCCAGCGCTAGCGAAAAGTAGCTAGCGTGATCCCAGGAGACAGAGTAGCAGAACAGAAGGATCCCCAGCGCTAGCGAAAAGTGGCCAGTGCGATCCCAGAAGACAGAACAGAAGGATCCCCAGCGCTAGCGAAAAGTAGCTAGCGTGATCCCAGGAGACAGAACAGAAGGATCCCCAGCACTAGCGCCAGGGCGAGTGCGATCCAAACACACGGCAGACAGAACAGATGAGGTAGGCAGAAACAACCGCTGTTCCAACCCACACTCCAGACTCAATCAGAAGGATCCACAGCCGCTAACGCTAGGGCCTGTGCGATCCAAACACAAGACAGACGGAACAGGCAAAACAGATAACACCACCTGACTGGGCTAGAAGGGGAGCCTAAAGCAACCCCCAGGAATCAACTACACTAGATAGCAATGGCTGACACTCCAGCAGTGTCCATCAGGAACAGACCATGGAAGGGAAATGTCCAGCAAAGCACTCTGGGAGCAGAATGCTTTCATAGTGCCAGTCATCAAAAGAAGGCAGGTAAGGGATTTGCATGACTAATGTATGCAAATCCCTCAGCAACACAAGCTGCACAACTGACAGAAGGTCTCCTTTCCAGAGTCCTGCAGCAAGCAAACCTAAACAATGGTCAAAAGGCTGCCTGCCTGCGCAGGCAGCTGAGCGGATTCTCACAGTACCCCCCCTCCTAGGGTCGAATTCCAGACGACCCTCAAAACTGATATCTCCAAACCACTTTAACAGAAGACTCATGAAGGTCGGGCCAGCCCGACAAGGTCCAATTCCAGAGTCAGTCCACCCGAAACCGACCTCATCGGAAACAGAAGCCACCGAAACATGCCCATCAGTACTACCAGTCTCAGTATAACACCCATCAGGACTGTGAACGCCAGAGAAGAAGCCATCGACACCCTCTGACAATACCCACCACCTTCCAAGGAGCGTCCGAAAATACCAAACCTGCCACAATACCTGTTCGAAGTGTCCCTTACAACACAAAAGCCACCGTTGATCTTATCCAGGGTACCAAGCAAAATCTCTCCCGGAATCTCCCAGAACCTTTTGAAGCTCCACAGAGATCCCAAGAGGGTAGAACAATCACCAGGCTCACATGGAGAATTACCAAGAACCCCCATGGAACCAATGACAATTCCGGATTCAGAATTACGAGGACACCCATCAAGATCAAGACTTTCAGGGACCACTTCTGGGCATGCAAGCAGGCAGGCAATATCAGAGCATGTCTCCACCGAGGAAGCATCTGAGTACGCTGGTAACCGAGGCACACTTGGGCTTTCTGGGTCACAGAGCACACTGGGGTACACCAGCACAGGAGAAACCTCAGGACATGTCGGGGAACTGCCAACCTCAGAGTCCGGCACGTCAAGACCAAAACCAGTACCGGGCAGAGAATAATCATGAGTGGAGGTCACAGGCACTGGACTTTCAAAAGAAGACTCGGATACAAATTCAGAAATTTCTGTGACAATAATATCATCATTCACTACACAGGCGTGAAGCTCCATCAGAGCTGAAAAGGGAGCCAGCAAGGCAGCAATGCCTACTGAAGTGGGCAACACCTCAGAAGGACTTGGGGGGCAGGAGACATCTCCTACAAGTTCTGCACCCTTTGGGAGGAACTCGGAGATCTCCAGGAGGTCAGACAGGACCTCAGGAACATCCTTTTTCAAGTTTCCTAAGAAGGATTCTGAACTATCCATGTTACAGGGCAAGGCTTGAACTTTATTTTGTGAACCGGGCAGATGTCCCAGGGAAGGTTCCACCATAAACTGAGACTGAATTTCATCATCAGGACAGGGATACACAGAAATATCTAGTGAAACTAACTCTGGCTTTCTGAGTTTCGTTTCACTGCAGGGAAATTTCTCCATAGCAGTCAAACCAGACTGCAATTCCAAAATAGCAGAGAAACAGGTAACAATGGTTGCAATACCTAGACGAGCCTCTAGGGACACTGCAGGAGATTTTAAACAAGGTAATATTGACTCATCCAGATTACTGGGTGGAGAGTCAGTACTTACTTCAGAATCAGACTTGCAAATGTCAATGCGAGTGGACATAATGTCTTTATTCATGATACAGGGCAGGCTCAGAGACATCTTCTCTGGACAGAGCAAAGGTGCTTCAGTATCAGGTTCACAAAACCAAAGTGCTGTCTCACTCTTAGACTCGGCTAACGATGTCGAATCCGAGGAGACAGAACGCAAAATTTGCGAATCCACAATCGCTTTAGGTTGCGAAACCGAACACTCCAAAGACAGGGATTCTGAGGTCTCCAGGCTGGATTGCTGGATCTCAGAAACGCCAGCTGACAATGTACCTTTACAAACGTCACCTGAATGACGTACACGTAATTCATTCAGAATCATTTTCCACATACAAATCAGCGGACTCAAAAAGTCAAATTCACACCCCTTTTTTTCTCTTAAGGCGGAAGCATAACTTATACATGCTCTCAAGACAGATTCACTTCTGGCAATGTAGTACTCACAAAACGACTCTGAATCGTTCTCCAATTCATACGACAACGCTTCGAGCTGTTTTTTCTGGAACGGGGGCTCCCATTCACACCTGACTAGGTCTGAGCATTCATACTGAACCATGTTAGGGGAAGTTGTGACAACAACATGAGGAATCATATTAATTTTACTCTTGAAACTGCATAGTTTGGGAATTTTCCCGATAGCAAGATCATAGATGGAGGATCTTAAAGTAGTACTGAGAGAAGAAGATCTGTTTTTACATGACAAGGGATCACACAAATCATTGACAAAACTGACACACTCACGCCGATCACAATCGACAGGAACATCTGAGAAACAGGCATCAGATCGCACAGATTTAACCTTTAAACAAACGGGAGAAACTCCATCAGAATTCACGCAGGTGTCCACAGTCGAGGCACACCCATTCATTTCAGGTCGCACAGTGTCCAAACTCACTTGCTTTACCCCAGAAAGATAGGAATAATCATGTGACAATGGTGTCTCTTTATTGGAAATAATTGGTTGGTGTGTGTGCAATTCGTCCAAAATAGTCTGCCACACATAAATCACCAGATCCACATCACACTCATCACATTCATCAGAATCGATCAAAAGGTACATAGAGTCGAGACAATCATTCAGGTCATCCGCGCTCTTTGCGATATAAAAATCGCAAAAGGCTTTCCAATCGAAATCAAACTCTTCCAACAAGGCCCCAATCTCCCATGGCGGTTCAAACAACCCAGTATCTAGGTAATCTCCGTATGGGTTGGGGTCAGGAACGAGGACAGACTTTTTAACTGCTTTAATGTAGTGTGCAATACTACCTATAATAGGATCCACATATGCCTTTGCCTCAGGCAATGACATCTGAAACAAATCGAAGGTTCCCTCTGCCCTGGGAATTTTGGTTGGGCTGGACATTCTGTAACGATTGTGGAATCGTCTCCGTGGTCAGCGCACCAGACGTGCGCTGACGCGGCGGATTTCCTCCACAAGCGTATTATTGAGGACACCCAGGCTAGGTGCTATGCACCTGCAGAGGGAAATTCCTGTCGGCAGGTGGAGCTGTGGAGTGCAGAGGAACAGCTCCTCTGCCCTACCACACACGCCAGACAGGAATTGTACGAAGGGAAGAAACGCAATCGCAAGAGAAGCGATTGAGAGTGAGCATAGAGACAGATTGTGTGTGTGTGCATAAAATTAGTCGCCAACCCGTGACTGTGCACACACCACAGCAGATAAAAAACAGGAACGCGATCGCGAGAGGTGCGATCGCCAGACGTGACACAAGGTTACAGCAAGGTGGAGCACGAGAGTAGCAAAGGCACAGCAAACAATACAATAAGGAGATACGGAAAATAACAAATGCTAGCTAACCGCGAACACCGCACTCATTCGCAACAGTGCACGCGGTTATGCGCGGTCTCCACGTGATAAGCACAATAGAGACAAGCACGCCTAACTAACCATTAACAGACAAACATAAAACAGAGGACGCGAGCGCTTGCTTAACGGTTACCTCACCGAGCCTCCAGCAAGCGCAGCAGACAAGACAGACACACGAAAACAGGGACAAGCGACAGAAGGATCCCCAGCGCTAGCTAAAAGTGGCTAGCGCGATCCCAGAAGACAGAACAGAAGGATCCCCAGCGCTAGCGAAAAGTAGCTAGCGCGATCCCAGGAGACAGAGTAGCAGAACAGAAGGATCCCCAGCGCTAGCGAAAAGTAGCTAGCGTGATCCCAGGAGACAGAGTAGCAGAACAGAAGGATCCCCAGCGCTAGCGAAAAGTAGCTAGCGCGATCCCAGGAGACAGAGTAGCAGAACAGAAGGATCCCCAGCGCTAGCGAAAAGTAGCTAGCGTGATCCCAGGAGACAGAGTAGCAGAACAGAAGGATCCCCAGCGCTAGCGAAAAGTGGCCAGTGCGATCCCAGAAGACAGAACAGAAGGATCCCCAGCGCTAGCGAAAAGTAGCTAGCGTGATCCCAGGAGACAGAACAGAAGGATCCCCAGCACTAGCGCCAGGGCGAGTGCGATCCAAACACACGGCAGACAGAACAGATGAGGTAGGCAGAAACAACCGCTGTTCCAACCCACACTCCAGACTCAATCAGAAGGATCCACAGCCGCTAACGCTAGGGCCTGTGCGATCCAAACACAAGACAGACGGAACAGGCAAAACAGATAACACAACCTGACTGGGCTAGAAGGGGAGCCTAAAGCAACCCCCAGGAATCAACTACACTAGATAGCAATGGCTGACACTCCAGCAGTGTCCATCAGGAACAGACCATGGAAGGGAAATGTCCAGCAAAGCACTCTGGGAGCAGAATGCTTTCATAGTGCCAGTCATCAAAAGAAGGCAGGTAAGGGATTTGCATGACTAATGTATGCAAATCCCTCAGCAACACAAGCTGCACAACTGACAGAAGGTCTCCTTTCCAGAGTCCTGCAGCAAGCAAACCTAAACAATGGTCAAAAGGCTGCCTGCCTGCGCAGGCAGCTGAGCGGATTCTCACAGTGTGTACATGTCCAAAGTGCACCCGATCGATAAAGCGATCAATTTATTAATGGTAAGTGTGCAAAATCAAGCGCTTTATCGAACGAGAGCCGATTGGACATGTCAGAAATAATTGATCGCTTCCTGTCGATCAGGCGGGAAATTGCATTGTGTATACCCAGCATAAGTCTGTTACCAGACTGCTTCCCAAAGTAGATAGTGGCGGGATGTTGGAAATGCAGTGCGGAACCCATGTCTTCCTATGAGAAATCACTGACCCATTTACACAAGTCTATCAGCACTATGTCTGTTTTGTCTGTTGTTTTTCTGCAATATACAATTGACCTGCAGGACTTTTCTGATAGAACGGACTTGTAGCCATGGAACTTACAGTAGTACAGCCTATCCATACTATACTGATACACTGCCATTCCTACAGAGAGTGAACTTACCCTTAGGGAGGGAATAGCTTCATGGGCCAGCTAGGCTACATTCACTCTATACGCATTGCATAATGCTCACCCTACAACACAGGCATAACACAATACACACTGTACATGTTAAAACGGGCATGTTATTTTCATAGCATGAACAGTTGCTATGTAACATGCACTTTTTTCACACACATTATCCCAAAATACACTGTAGAAAGTGCACAGTAATGTGATCCAGTACAATACGTAAACATGCACATACAATTCACATGTGTCAAAACAGCATGACACAATGTGCATAGTGTGAACACATAGCTAAAAAATAGAGATCACCCAGGTAAAAAACAAAATGCATACCTATTTTTGTCTTCCTGAGTAGCATCACCCATCAGACATTTTGACTAGCATACACACCAATAATTTCTCAATTTGTACTAGCAAAAAAGTTTCTGTACCGTGTTAGTTAAACAAATGATGTGGGTAGAAAAAAACAAAAAGTTTTGTAAAAGTAATACCTTTTAATGGCTAACTAATAAAGTTAAATTATACAAGCTTTCTGGGATCTAAACCCCTTCTTCAGGCATATTTCATAACATCTGGAAACATGCCTGAAGAAGGGGACTAGATCCCTGAAAACTTTGTTTTTCCTACCTACATCAATTTGTACTACAAATTAAAGGGGAGAGAATGAACTTCTTTTTCATGTATCCTTAGAATAAAATGAAGGATGAAACTGGCTTTGCTGCTGTGGCAGCTTTAACATGTGCTCTAACTAGCCTGGCACCTACTATACAGCATAGTAAATTGTTACAAAAGTTTGACTTACCACTTGCTCATAAATAGCTTTAGTACGAACAGGCCTAAGGGCAAATCCTTCCTCCCGGTGTTCATTGATCAGATCCATTGATATGTCAGTTTGCACCGTTGATTCATTGCAGTTGAGAGGGGTTAAGATAGGCAAAGGCTTTGGAGGGCTAGTGGCAGAGCACAATGACACTAGGAAGCACACCACTAGTGCACAAACACGCCCCATTTTACCGGAGGAATTCAGGTTGTGTTTGAACTGAGCAACCAACTCTGCAGCATCCTGTTATAAAGCTTTTAATTCTGGACAGGCTCTGGTCTCCTTGACCTCATCTTTGTTGACCTACAAATAAAAGGTAAATGATTATGAGCTGCTGACTTGCCGAATGCTAATTTAGTAAGAGCAGGTCGATGTCCTACAAGTCCGTTCCATTATCTATTGCAAACTGCTGTTATCAAATAAATATCTGTCACCTGATCTAAAGCACATGGTCTACAGGGGGATAAAGGGATAAAGGATAAGCGCCTAAACAATCAATCAGCCAGGTGATATGTCTGAACTGGTTCTGTCTTGTTACAGGCAAAGAAATCCATCACAGCAGTATTTTTCCAATAAAGTCTTGTTTTGTATGAGTTAAACAAAATGCTTTACATAACCTCAGAAGAGAAGAGCATGCACTCCGTAATTGTTTACTTCCTTTCTGAAAATCCAACTTGCAAATAATGTGCATCTTCTTGCTATACTTATATGAGCCAATAAATGAAGCGAGTTTGTAGATGAGAACAGCCAGGCTTGCACTGGATCAGCATGGGATCATTCTTTGCTGCGCTCCGTGTTGCTGTATGTAAATGCACTGCTTAGGCCGCGTTCACACTTGCGTTTCTGTGCCAAACGGACCGGATGACCGTACGGTTCCGATCCGGATCCGATCCGGTTGCATCAGGTAGGTATACGGCTGTGATCCGGATCCGTTTGGTAAAAGAGATACGCAAATAAATAAAAATGTTGGGGTCTGGGAGGTCAGCAGAAGGTGCACCTGTAGAATCAGGTCCTCCGCTGTTTAGGCCTCACCTCCACCTCCGACATACTGCCAAACAGCTCCAGCACGTTAGTCACTGCTGCTCCACTGCAGAAATGCTTGGCCCATGTGTCCCCATCCAAAATGCCCGCTAGAATACGCATAGGAAGTGGGGTAGAACGTTAGGTGTTTGTAGCCAGTGTGTTCTGTGCTTTCCGTTTCCCATTGGTTTCTATTTCCGGATGGTGCAGTCAGGCTCCGGTCCGGGTGCGTGGGCCGAATGATCTGGACCCGAAAAATAGCGCATGTTGGAAAAGTGTCCGGATCCGATCCGGCTCTGTTCTGTACGGAACGTACGCATGTGAACGTCCGCATAGACTTTGCATTGCTATGCGGAACGTATGTTCCGTTTGTACAGTATACGGTCCGGATCCGATCAGGCGAATCCGGACAGCGAACGCTAATGTGAACCAGGCCTTACACGCAACTGTATCAGTGGCCATACATCAGGCGACTTGGTGGTCAATCGACCATCCATTTCAATTATAATCAAAATTGGATGAAAATTGGTGCTGCCAAATACATGCCCGACTGACAATGCAACCAATTTTGGGCCGAAATTGGTCGCATTAGTCGATCGGACATGCTGTAAGATGTAGGGCCGACATGCTCAATCGGGTGCGAGATATCAGGACGAGCGATGAACGCGATGAAACCCTTGGCGCTGTAACCGCAATGTATATGAGTGTGTGAAATATATAAATGTGCTGTAATGTGCATTTATACATTACCTGTCCTGTGTCCCGGTGGCCGTCCTTCTTCCGCCTCTCTTCAATTACGCGGCAGCGTGTATGCAGATAAATGAAGAGAGGTGGACAGACAGACAGCCACCCGGACACAGGTCAGGTAATGTAACACATTACACACAGCAGTGAGGTGGAGGATTCCCAAGAGATTTCGTGGTGAAATTGATTAGGAATGGGCCTGCGATGTATGGGCACTTGGGCAGCTAACAGATCTCTCTCCGATCAGATTCAATTAGAGAGAGATTTGTCTTTTGGTCCAATCTGCCCATGATCGTTAGATGTATGACTAGCTTTAGTGTATGTTTCCATCTCTGTATTGTAATAGACCACATAATTCTATCACACTTTCTACAGTGCGTTTTTGGATAACGTGTGCGGTTCTTCATGCTAAGAAAATTACATGCAGGTTTCAACGTGCAGTGTTTACGTTGCATAATGCCTGCATTGTCGGAGCAGTTCTTTTCAGCGCTGCTAGATTTGGGCGCAGCCGGCGCCTCCATAGACTTGAATAGGAATCATTCCTATTGAAGCGCTCAGTGAGTAACGTCGGCTCCGTCAGAAGACGGAGCCGAGGTTGCTTAAAAACATAATAATTCGGCCTCCAGCAATCGCTGGAAGCCAAATTATTTCATTCCCCCACTATCCATGTCGGCCTGGAGGGGGAATAGTAATTAAATCGGCCCGGACTTGTGCAGAAGCAGGATCAGCTATATACCGCTGTATCCTGCGCCCAAGTCTACCGGCGCCGATTTCAAATGTACTCTGCATTGTAGCATGTGTATAACGCAATGCACATAGGCGTTCATTAACAAAGCGTACCTATTTTTTACCTAAACTGTAAGGAAGCTAATGATTAAGGAAAACAAAAAAGGAGAGAATCTAAATAGCATTGATGTTTCTAATTCTAGAATTCTAGTGGGTTGCCCGAAATTGCAGATGCTTTCCCTATCTGGGATTCATTTACCAAAGTTTATATGTTATTTGCCTAAGTCTGAGTTGCTGAGCTGCTGTGGAAATTTATTGGCTCGCCATCAGGGGGGATAGCCATCACTTCCGTTGGGGGCCCCCAGGGCCCGTCCGCCACCACCCCCTCCTCCTACTTACTTCTAGCAGTGTGGCCCCCTGGTTCTCCTGCCACCGCCCGCCCACACCAGACTGAACACACAGCACCCTATACTGTCTGCAGCCTCCTCCCGAGCTCCCTGCACTGCGTGGCACAACCAAACTCCAGATCAGTGGTGGCCGGGGGCCCGGTGCCCAGAGAGCGGAAGGCAGCGCTGTAAACTGGAAGTGACAGAATGACTTCCTGTTTTTGAAATATATCGCGCGAAGCCCCTGTACACTGACTGTACAGCAGCTCCCATTCTCCTAGCACTGAGTCCCGGCCACGAGCTGTGGAGATGAGTGCAGCTGCAGAGGGAATTACCGGGCGGTCAGGAGTGTGCACCGGGGGCTGAATGGCGAGTGTCGGTCTCTGACTGGAACACATGGTAGAAGCTTGGAGGAACTGTGGAAGAGCTGGGCTGGCAGAGACAACACACACAGCCTTGCCTGCAGATCAGCCTGGCAGGGGACTGTGGAGTCTGAAGAGTGGAGTCTGAAGATAAGAGGGACACAGGCACAGCAGCTGTTTGTTTTTCTACCCCCTAGTCCAGACTGCAAATCTCGGGGGATTCGGGGGAAGGGAAGAGTGCTCAGCTGAACGGAACAAGGAGTTCAGCTCACACTGTGAGAATCTGAGCAGCCTTTTACAGTGCACTGGGAAAGAAGCACTGGCTGCAGAAAGCTGTACGATCTGAATGATGCCTTCTGACTGAGAATACCTTCTGCTGCTCAGGGCCGGATTTGTACTTACCAGTGCTCTAGGCCTGCTGTCACCAAGCCCCCCCCACCCCCCCGCCACCACCACCACCACCACCACCACCACCACCACCAAAAAACATTCTGTCCAACTATCTGACTAGCGATCACTGTTTTGAATGGGCTCATTTCAGTTGTGCTGCTGTCAGGGCCGGCCCTGAGGCAAAAAAAAAATTCGTACCCCCCCCTCCCTCGCCTGGGTCCCCCGTGCTCCGCTCCCCTCCAGCCTTAAATACAAGCAGCTGCTATGTGTAAGAGGCACGGGCGGGTAGGACTCACCTCTTCCTCGTTCCAAGCGTGCGCTCCACTGAAGTCACTTCCTGCAACGCTGCAGGAAGTGACGTCAGTGGAGCGCACGCTTGGAACGAGGAAGAGGTGAGTCCTACCCGCCCGTGCCTCTTACACATAGCGGCTGCTTGTATTTAAGGCTGGAGGGGAGCGGAGCACGGGGGACCCAGGCGAGGGAGGGGGGGGGTCCGACCCCCCTCCCTGCCGCTAGGCCCAATACCCCCGTCCTGCCAGCTACCCCTCCAGCTCGGCGGCCGGCTCCCCGCACCCACGGACGGGCGGGTGCCGCCCCTGGAATTTTGCCGCCTGAGGCAAAAGTTTCACCCCGCCTCATGAGCGGGCCGGCCCTGGCTGCTGTGCCCCTCATTGAACAAAGAATCAGTGGATGCTCTGTCCTCTCACGATGGAAATTTGCGCTCCTGCCTGAATGTGCACAGCAGCCGATAGTATTCTGGGCATGCATAATTGAGAAATTACGGTGATGTATGATCGGTACTTGTCAAGAATGCATAACACTATACTGGCCTCGGTTGCTGTGCACATCTGGGCAGGAGCAGGAAATTACAGGGAGCGCAAGTGGCCAGAGCATGCGCTGCTTCTTTATCCTCTGTGCGACTGGCTGCAGTCAGAGCCACAAACAGGTGACAGGGAGCATAAGTGGCCAGAGCATGCGCTGCTTCTTTGTCCTCTGTGCAACTGGCTGCAGTCGGAGCCACAAACAGGTGGCAGGGCAGAGCAATGGAGAGAAGCCCATCCAAAACAGAGAACAGGTAAGTAGCAAACATCCTGTCAAGACCCACTTTGGATGTTCTGTTGTAATTACAGTGGACCTGAACTCAGAACTTCCTCTCTGCTCTAAAAGATACGCAACAACATAACCTTTACATAAAAAACATTTTTGTTACAGCCGATACAAATCCTGAAATAAACAGACAGTGTGTCTAATTCCTACTTTCATGGAAGCAAATATATTAACATCTTGTGCTTTAAAATAAGCTTATATGCTGTGGCAGTCAGGTGACACAGGGAAGATATCAAATTTGTGATTAGACACAGATGTGGAAGAATTCGAAAGGCTCTCTAAATACATACAGGGTGCATTTCTCTGTTTTCCTTCTGTCCTGTGCAAGAGTTCAGCTCCACTTTAAAGCATCTGAATGACATTTATTTATATTTGCTGAAAAATCTACGTATCTCTTTTGAATGCTGAATGTACATATGGTGGTGTGCTCTAACATATTGGCAGTATACAGCAACAAAGTATGAAGAAGGCTTATTAGCAGAAAGATTACTCTTTTTCTTTTAAGCCAATAAATGGTATCATCCTAATTCAAAACGCTCTGCTTTTGCTGATGGCTAAGATGGTACAATGTCCTACTGCTACAGGAAAGCAGGATGCCAAACCAAACACACTAGCATAGAAGTAGTAACAGCTCAGGTGACAGTGACAGTTTAGCAATGAAAGGGAAGCATACAGCATTTTTATTCCAGGCTGCAGCAGTTCTCATAGATGGTCGGAGCTGACAGACAGAAAAGGAGTCAGGAAAGAGTTAACTTAAGCAGAGACGAGATCACTGGCTAGGAAGAAAAAAAAGCAATAAATTATGGCTAGATAAGAAAGTGTAATTTACAACTGCTGGGGTCAGTGTCACAGCTGTAAAAAAGAAGGCAAAGAAACTAGCAGAAATGTTTGTGAATGCCTGCATTAGAACTCAGCGGAACTTAGTTTTATCTGCTTTGTAATGTAAATCCCTGGTATTTCTCACATCCACTTGTACTGTATGTCGATCATAATTGGATCATCAGGTGACAGTTATGATTGATCCTGATTGTTATAACACATCAGGAAGTGAGAGGTGCAGGGATTGGGAAACTTTTGAATTCATCTATTAGTGCAGAGCAGGGCGCTGGCTGGCTGCGCTGCGGGAACAGAGGAGATCATTTACTTTGACATATGACCTCTTCTCTCTCCAAGTCATGCCGCCCTTCTGATCTTATCTGATTTTATCGGCCTAGGCCATGGCCTTTGTGGCCTTTGCAGAAATCCGGGCCTGCTGCGACCCTGGCCTGCATGCTCGTGAGTACCTGAACCCCCTCCCCACTACCACTGTTCCCAGCAACCCCCACCCCCTCCCTTCCATAGAGGAACCAAACCTCCCAGCAAGCCCCCCCCCCCCACATTCATAAAGGTACTAAAGCTCCCAGCAAGCCCCCCTCCCACATTCATAAAGGTACTAAAGCTCCCAGCAGGCCCCCCTCCCACATTCACAAAGGTACTACAGCTCCCAGCAAGCCCCCCTCCCACATTCATACAGGTACTACAGCTCCCAGCAAGCCCCCCCCCCACACATTCATACAGGTACTACAGCTCCCAGCAAGGCCCCCCCCACCCCCCCCACACACATTCATAAAGGTATTACAGCTCCCAGCAAGCCTCCCCTACACACATACACACACATTCTCAAAGGTACTACAGCTCCCAGCAAGCCCCCCTCTCACATTCATAAAGGTACTACAGCTCCCAGCAAGCCCTCCCCCCAGTTCCCAGCATGCTCCCCTGGCTTCTGTAGAGGCACCAAAGATCCCAGCATGCCCCTCCTCCATATATGTTTTCCCTGAGGGCCCCAGAGGTGGCTGGTGAACCCCCCTGGTCTCTCACAGTGAATAGAGGTCCCCGGAGCTTCTGAGTATTCGCAGTGGAGCACACAGACACCTGTCCAGCTGGCACGCTCATCTGCGTTTTTCTATCTTCGCAGGCGCCTCATCTATATGAGCACTTGAGTACATGCTGTCAGGTAATAGAGATGAGGCACCCATGAGGATGAAGCACACAGAGGAGCAAGCCAGCAGGATAAGGTGAGTGCATTCCACTGAAAATGTTCTGCAGGGGACCCAGGTGACCACTATTTACATTAGAGGAGGCCTGGGGGTCCAGCAATGGTCTCTGATGCCCTGGGGGACAACCCAGTACTATATGGATGCTGGAACATTGAGAGTGTGAGAGGTTTTCTTTCATAGTTTCATAGTTTCAGGTACTGTTCTCTTTATTTGCTGTGGGGGGGGTGTCATTGTTGGAATCTGCGGATTGATGTGAGTTGGGGGGGGGGGTACAAATCCGGCCCTGGGGAGGATGGATAGAAGGCTGCCCTGGAGGTCAAGCTACTGCTGCTTGATATGCTGCTCATTCATTATCGTGTGTGTGTTGTGCATGCGTGCGCGCTGGGGATTAGGTTGCTCGATGCCCCCAATCTGTGCCATGTGCCTGAGCAGCCAGTAGGCGAAGGTATTGCAGCCGCATTCTGATAGAGCAGAGCACGACCCCCCTTTTCCAAGTCATCCCTAAGGCCCATACACACGTCGGATTTTTTTAAACGACAGTACATGGCAGGCCTCCCTGACAGCAGTGCAGCCCCGGGGGGGGGGGGGGGGGGGGGGGGGGGCAGGCCTAATGATGTGTGAGGGGCCCCAAAATTTCTGATGGCGGACCCGGATGTGTAAACAATGAGGTAGATGTTCATTGTGGGGTTCTTTAGTCAGTTTAGTTTGAGCCCAGATGGATTTACAGCAATTAGTACAATCCTTATGGTGCCCACTAATGATACAATGTTTTTAGTCCAATCTTACCAAATGTATGTAACACAAGGGTAAATTGAGTGAATATATGGAACTTTTGAACTGATATTTTAGGTAATCCATCACATTACATAAACATGGTAATATTGTACAAAATAGATTGTATCATTAGTGGGCACCTTTAGATGGATTACACAAATTGGAACAATCATTTTCAGCTGTATTGTGGCATAGAATATACATATACAAATTAAAAAATTCAAGGATTTTTAAGGTATTGGTATTTATTTTTACTTATAACTCCTGTGAGAATAGGTACGCTGCTACTACTGTACACCTGTATCCATACCATTGAATCAAGGCACACATTTGGACATCACACAATCAAGGACATATCCTGACGAATCGCCTGTGAGGGGCGGGAAACGCGTCGATGGGCGGAGCCTAGTGTACCACGTACACGTCACATCCACGCCAACGGATGACACCGTCTCTGGAGCCGCAAACTCACCACTCTATGCGTGCCGCCATTGCAGATCACGGCTTGGAGTAGCGGAATATAGCCGACACTGCCTTCCAGGCGCAGCATCAAGGCATCACCCTGCCTGGGTTTATCTAATCCCAGCCATCGCTCTAAGAGGGTCTGCCTGAGCATACGCCCAACACATGCTGGAGGGCTGTGTCGTCCTCTCACCATATGGGACATTGTGCAGCATCACCAAGTGGGTACCCACACAGCAAGCTACTACGGAGGTGGTAAGAGTGACTTTCCAATTGGAAGCTATTGCCTATCCCTGTGGAGATTATTGCCTGTCTGAATCTATATAATATCGCTGCTGTGCAGGTGGACTCAGTGACCCCTGTGGGGAGTAGATTTCCAAGCATTGGCACACTGCAATAAAGCTGAACAACGCTTAAAGGGACACTTAAGTCAAACAAAAAAAAATGAGTTTTACTCACCTGGGGCTTCCAATAGCCCCCTGCTGCTGTCCGGTGCCCTCGCCGTCTCCCTCCGATCCTCCTGGCCCCGCCGGCAGCCACTTCCTGTTTCGGTGACAGGAGCTGACAGGCTGGGGACGCGAGTGATTCTTCGCGTTCCTGGCCACAATAGCGCCATCTATGCTGCTATAGCATATATCATATACCATATAGCAGCATAGAGGGTGCTAATGTGTCTGGGAACGCGAAGAATCACTCGCGTCCCCAGCCTGTCAGCTCCTGTCACCAAAACAGGAAGTGGCTGCGGGCGGGGCCAGGAGGATCGGAGGGAGACGGCGAGGGCACCGGACAGCTGCAGGGGGCTATTGGAAGCCCTAGGTGAGTAAAACTCATTTTTTTTGTTTGACTTAAGTGTCCCTTTAAGAGTGAGTGGGCGCCATTGTATGGATGTATGGATGGACGCATGATGCCGGCTTAGATTAGATAGTTGCTGTCAAGTTTGAGCATTTTTTGTTGGTACCTAGATGCTCCGCTAGTTTTTACTGGTCATTTTATGAAGCTGATTTTTGCATGTAATCAAGCTATGGAATTTTGTTATTTGTATATCTATCAATAAATTACTACTACCTGATTTATACATCTTGAACCCTAGCCAAAATTCTTTATACAATTGCATACTTGAAGGGTGATGTATAACATTATAATGCTTAATCAGGAGTAGCATAGTAGGCTTACTATGTGTATCTGAGCAGCCACCATCCTTTTGAAGATAGCGCTTTTCTTATTTTTGATACACATTTGGACATCCCCATTAAAAGGGGCTTCCTGATTCCACTTGAAGTCCTCTTCAAACTATTAACCCCACCTCCCACTGGGGGCACAAGGAGGTGGAGAAGACAGTCCTTTTCCACAAACCCGTGGAACAGGGGCGTAGCAATAACCCCTGCAAGGTATGCAGACGGGCCTGAACCTGGTAGGGGGCCTGTTCAGGGCTGTATTTAGCAGCTTGGGGGGCAGTGTAGAAGAGAGGGCAGTGGGCACCGCGATGGGGAGGGGCCAGACTCCCCACACACACACACACCTCGTGCTCCCCCTTCAGCGCTGCTGGCACCCCCCTCCAGAAATAATGAGAGCGGTCGCTGACTTCACTTCTTGTCAGCAGTGTTGGAGACATAGAAGATGGAGGCATGCAGAGCTCCGTCACCGCCTGGAACACGGAAGAGGTGAGTTCCCTGCCTGCTGTCCCCACCCACTGTCATAATTTCTGGAGAGGAGCTAGGAGCACTGAAGGGGGGGCCCAAAGTGAGGGAGGGGGGAAGTCAGGTCCCCATCCCCGCGACTGCTTCCCTCTCCAGGCTACCTATACTGGGGGCACCTACAGACCCGGCTACCTATACGGGGGGAACCTGTAGACCTGGCTACCCATACTGGGAGCACCTACAACTGGCTACCTATACTGGAGGCACCTATAGCTGGCTATCTTTACTGGGGCACCTATAGCTGGCTACCTATACTGGAGGCAATTATACTTAGCTATACTGGGGTCACCTATCCCTGGCTAACTATACTGTAAGGTTTTTTTGTTTTTGTTTTTTTATATCCTGCTTGGCCTGTCTTTCCAATTTCTGTTTTGTTTTTTGGGGGGAGGGCCCATCCAAAGTTTCCAGGGGGTCCAGTGATTTCTACTAACGTCTCTGCTGGGAAAATTGCATATGGGCCAGGGTGTTAAAGCCCTATTGTCCTGTTTAAGGATGGTTGTTCCAGTATGGCATAGGTGATTCCTTTCATCCCTTCTAGAAACCAAACTTTTTCATTGTCCAAAATGTGTGCCATTGCACAGCTTAGACCACTGTGATGATCCGGGGGCGTCTCTAGCCATTTTGTCACTCCAGGCGAGAAAACCTGTGCCCCCCGTGTGGTGCCCCCTGATGAAAATAATCGTAACACAGCAATGTCTGACCGTAAAATAATCGTAACACAGCAATGTCTGACCGTAAAATAATCGTAACACAGCAATGTCTGACCGTAAAATAATCGTAACACAGCAATGTCTGACCGTAAAATAATCGTAACACAGCAATGGGCAGCATGGTGGCGTAGTGGTTAGCACTCTCGCCTTGCAACGCTGGGTCGATGGTTTGAATCCCAGCCAAGTCAACATCTGCAAGGAGTTTGTATGTTCTCTCCGTGTGTCTGCGTGGGTTTCCTCCGGGCACTCCGGTTTCCTCCCACATGCCAAAAACATACAGATAAGTTAATTGAGTTCCCCCTAAAATTGGCCCTAGACTATGATACATGCACTACATGATACATAAATAGACATAGGACTATGATAGGGATTAGATTGTGAGCCCTTCTGAGGGACAGCTAGTGACAAGATAATACACTCTGTACAGCACTCCGTAATATGTCGGCGCTATATAAATACTTACATAAATAAATAAATGTTTCACCATAAGATAAAAGTAATGCGGCAATCTTTCAACAGAAAATATTCATAACACAGCAATGATTCACTTGAAGAAAACCTGAACTGAAAATGTAAAAGTCAAAAATAGCACACACATGTCATACTTACCTCCTGTGTAGTCTACTCCTCAATCTCTTTATCCTCTCCCACGTCCTGTTTATCCATTGTGATCAAGGGAATTCTCCATCCTCCATTTTGAAAATTGCCATTACCCCATAACCGGTTTCTAGTCAGCACACTGTTATATATTTCAGTTCTGACAAAATGTTGTCAGAACTGGAAGGGATCATTGTCAGAAGAAAATGGTGAGCTTCTGAGAGGAACTGATGGCAAGGTAACTATGTAATGTTCATTTGAAGTTACCTCATGTGTTTATTTTAAATAATTTTACTCAGTTCAGGTTCCCTTTAAAATAATCGTAATGCTGCAATCTTTCACCAGAAAATAACCATAACGCAGCAATGATTCACCATAAATAATCCTAACTCAGCAATGATTCATCATAAAATAACCATAACGCAGAAATGATTCACCATAAAATAATTATAACGCAGCAATGATTCACCATAGAATAATCATAATGTGGGCAGCATTCACCATAAAATAATCGTAATGTGGGCAGCGTTGACCAGAAAATAATCGTAATGTGGGCAGCGTTCACCAGAAAATAATCGTAACGTGGCCAGCGTTCACCAGAAAGTAATTGTAATGTTGCCAGCGATCACCAGGAAATTATGCTAATGTGGCCAGCGTTCACCAGAAAATAATCGTAATGCGGCCAGCGTTTACCAGAAAATAATCCTAATGTGACCAGCGCTCACCAGGAAATAATCGTATGTTGCCAGCATTCATCAGAAAATAATCGTAATGTGGCCAGCGCTCACCAGGAAATAATCGTAATGTTGCCAGCGTTCACCAGAAAATAATCATAATGTGGCCAGCGGTGACCAGGAAATTATGCTAATGTGGGCAACATTCACCAGGAAATTATGCTAATGTGGCCAGCGTTCACCAGGAAATTATGAGTGTGGGTAGAGAGGTGGGCAGAGGTAAACAGAGAGGGAGGGAGAGAGTGTAGGTAGAGAGGGAGGGAGAAAGTGGACAGAGATAGACAATGGGTGGGCAGAGAAAGAGAGAATTACTGCCATTCAGCATATTCTGCACACTGAAATTAAGCTACCAGCCTTACAAGCTGACAAGCTGCTTAAACAGGCAGAACCCTCCCTGTACACACTATTCACTAGGAATGTCCTGTCAGGAAGACTCAGTAAAGCTGGCCGTACACTGGCCCGATTTGCCGCCATTCGACAGCAGATTCGATCACTGGGATCGAATCTGCTGCCAATCGATATCCCAAAATCGGATCGGTCCGTCGATCACGGCGTGCGGGAAATTACCGTCGATCGCCCGCGGGTAGGGAGCACGTCGCTAGCGGTGGCCGATCCGATACAGGTATACATTACCTGACGCTGGCTCCCGGGCATCTTCTCCGAGCTGCACCGCTCTGTTCCAGCTCCATCCCAGCGTACATTAACTTTCTGTGTCTGAGGGCGCTCTATTTGAACTTCCTGGTCACGGAGTGACACAGCGTACGCTGGGATGCGGTGCGGGATGCTGGGATGCGGTGCAGCGCGGAGAAGAGGAACCGGAGCCAGCTTCAGGTAATGTATACGGGGGGGGGGGGGGGGGGACGACAGGCGGCAGGCGCAGCTCAACAGATTGTGATCGGTTTCAGGCTGAAATCGATTCACAATCTGTTTGCAGTAAAGGCAGCCATACGATCCCTCTCTGATCAGATTCGATCAGATAGGGATCTGTCACTGTCAGTTGGTCGATCTAATGTGGCAAATCGACCCGTGTATGACTACCTTTAGTGTGCAGTCTGCACACAGAAGGGTGATGGAAAGAATCACTCTAGTGAGCTGCTTATCAGTTAATTCAGTGAGATGCCCGACATTCCAGCCAAGCATACACATTTTTAACAAAATGAGAACAGCGAACCTGACTTTTCTGTATACAGCCACTTAGTGAGATAAGAAGAATAAACACAAGATCTGCTGCCCTAACCCGCGGGGAAGCTGAACTAACAGGGCACATTCCTCCAGCCTTCTAGCCTGCTGTTCGCGCAGTGCATTTCAAATACAGCTGCACAGCACTGCTCATTATCCCTTTGCCATCACAGGGATCCTATTTGTGAAGAGGGCTGAAGCAGGCTGGCTAGTTTGCCCACCCCTGAGCTAGCTGGATGGTGGACCAGGAAGGAATCAGCTGGGCAAATAAGATTGTCCCCTGGCTGATGCTTACCCCTGCTTCAGCCTTCAGTCACTGCTCCAGTGTCCTCCAGAGTCCGTAGGGCTGAAGCTGCACCACCTTCCGATGTCTCCTTGCTGTCACTAGAGGGCGTGTGCACGCACAGTGATGATGACAGCATGTGAGGCAGCAGGTTGCTGGAGTCTTCGCCCCCATCAACCCCAGTGGCACCAGGGGGGAGCTACCACGCAAGAAACCCGGCCAGAGCCCTGCAGCCAGGTAGATATGCGGCCAGAGGTGCAGGAGTGCCCCCTGGAAGCCGGCGCTCAGGTCAAAGGCCGGTCATCGATCCGGCCCAGGTGTGACTGAGGGCATTGTGCAATATCAAAGCTTGGCGGATGAGCTTTTTGACCCTAGACTTGTAAAAATGACTAGGAGACATGATGTGCTCATGGAAGAAAAAAGTTTTTGCCATCTATTTAGGAAATAACATATCCAGAAAATGGCCAGCACAATGGTCAGAAATTCAAGCCGTCTTGTATAAAGCAGGCCATACACTGGCCCGATTTGCGCCCGTTTCGACAGCAGATTCGATCACTGGGATCGAATCTGCTGCCAATCGTTCACGCTACACGCCGAATTTCGATCCATTTCGTCCGATCCCGTCGATCGTGCCGTGCGGAAAATAACCGTCGATCGCCCGCGGGTAAAGAGCGCATCGCTAGCGGCGTTCGAGTGCCCGACGACCGACGCAATAGAGCCCGCATACATTACCTGCTCCGCCGGCACGACTGCAGTCTCCCGGTCACCGCTGCTCTGTCTGCGCTCTGGTCTCCAGGTCCGGCATGCCTCACTTCTTCTAGCCCGGCAGGAAGTTTAAACAGTAGAGCGCCCTCTACTGTTTAAACTTCCTGCCGGGCTAGAAGAAGTGAGGCATGCCGGACCTGGAGACCAGAGCGCAGACAGAGCAGCGGTGACCGGGGGACTGGAGTCGCGCCGGCGGAGCAGGTAATGTATGCGGGCGGGCGGGGGCAGCAGCAGCAGCACCACCACAACAGATTGTGAACGGTTTCAGGCTGAAATCGGTTCACAATCTGTTTGCTGTAAAGGTGGCCATACGATCCCTCTCTGATCAGATTCGATCAGAGAGGGATCTATCTGTTGGTCGAATCTGATGGCAAATCGACCAGTGTATGGCCACCTTTAGTCCATTATGGACAATCTGGCTATTGTTTCTTGGTTATAAGGTGTACCCCTTTATCAAGGCATATCACACAGTGTCCTATCACATTGTTAAAAGCTTCACATATAAATAAGCACTATACCTCAATACCAGTGCACCGATGTTATGTACGTGGGAGAAACTGGACAAACTCTGCGCAAACGTATGAATGGACACAGGCCAGGGCCGGATTTGTACTTTTTACTGCCCCAGGCCCACCTTCACCAGCTGCCCCCAACCGGCAGCATCCTACCTTTCCTCCCTTCCCCCCAACACGACAGAGATTAGATTGTAGGCTCATCTGAGGACAGTTAGTGAAGTGATGGCAAGGATAACATTATAAGCTCCTCTGCGGACAGTTAGTGACATGATGGCAGGGATTAGATTGTAAGCTTCTTGGCGGGCAGCATATTTGGCGAGCTACAGGCAGCTCAGAGATCAATGTAAGTGCCCGTTCGCTGCCCCTTCCTCCCTCGAGTGCCAAATCCGACTGTTAGTAGTCACCCACCGCTATGTGCAAACTCTGTGTAGCAGGAGGAATGTTCAGTAGACTAACTGTTATTACCACCCTGCTGCCCACAGCTCGACCCTAGCTTTCCTGGTGCCCTAGGCCATGGCCTATGTGGCCTTGCCTGAAATCCGGCCATGACACAGGCACACTATTAACGATACCAAATCACTTTCGTTCCAACGGACACAGCATGTATGATCTTTGTGTCACTGCCCTGAAGGGTGGCTTCAAAACGTCAAATGATCGATTAATAGCAGAAACAAAATTTATAAATTGGTTCAAGGGCTTGAATAAGGACAAAAACTTTTTATATTGGTATGAGGCTGATGATATTTAAACTCTTTCTCAGCCTGAATAAATTGTGAACTCAAAATTTACGATATCTGTGCCAGTCCAACTCCCAGGTCTGTGAGCATGGTGTAATCAAGGATCCTTATCTCAGCTAACAACCTCTCACCCCATTTAGATGTTCTGTTTCACTTAAGGCATCTTAATGACATGTATTTATGCTTGAAAAAAATCTATGTTTTCCCTTTTGATGTAGCATGCATGTACAGGATCTTCTCAAAAAATTAGCATATTGTGATAAAGTGCATTATTTTCTGTAATGTACTGATAAACATTAGACTTTTATATATTTTAGATTCAAATACACACAACTGAAGTAGTTCAAGCCTTTTATTGTTTTAATATTGATGATTTTGACATACAGCTCATGAAAACCCAAATTTCCTATCTCAAAAAATTAGCATATTTCATCCAACCAATAAAAGAAAAGTGTTTTTAAAACAAAAAAAAGTCAACCTTCAACTAATTATGTTCAGTTATGCACTCAATACTTGGTCGGGAATCCTTTTGCAGATATGACTGCTTCAATGCGGCGTGGCATGGAGGCAATTAGCCTGTGGCACTGCTCAGGTGTTATGGAGGCCCAGGATGCTTCGATAGCGGCCTTAAGCTCATCCAGAGTGTTGGGTCTTGCGTCTCTCAACTTTCTCTTCACAATATCCCACAGATTCTCTATGGGATTCAGGTCAGGAGAGTTGGCAGGCCAATTGAGCAGAGTAATACCATGGTCAGTAAACCATTTACCAGCTGTTTTGCCCTGTGAGCAGGTGCCAGGTCGTGCTGAAAAATGAAATCTTCATCTCCATAAAACTTTTCAGCAGATGGAAGCATGAAGTGCTCCAAAATCTCCTGATAGCTAGCTGCATTGACCCTGCCCTTGATAAAACACAGTGGACCAACACCAGCAGCTGACATGGTACCCCAGACCATCACTGACTGTGGGTACTTGACACTGGACTTCAGGCATTTTGGCATTTCCCTCTCCCCATTCTTCCTCCAGACTCTGGCACCTTGATTTCCAAATGACATGTAAAAGTTGCTTTCATCTGAAAAAAGTACTTTGGACCACTGAGCAACAGTCCAGTGCTGCTTCTCTGTAGCCCAGGTCAGGCGCTTCTGCTGCTGTTTCTGGTTCAAAAGTGGGTTCATGCTTCCATATGCTGAAAAGCTTTATGGAGATGAAGATTTCATTTTTCAGCACAACCTGGCACCTGCTCACAGTGCCAAAACAGCTGGTAAATGGTTTACTGACCATGGTATTACTGTGCTCAATTGGCCTGCCAACTCTCCTGACCTGAACCCCATAGAGAATCTGTGCGATATTGTGAAGAGAAAGTTGAGAGACGCAAGACCCAACACTCTGGATGAGCTTAAGGCCGCTATCGAAGCATCCTGGGCCTCCATAACACCTGAGCAGTGCCACAGGCTAATTGCCTCCATGCCACGCCGCATTGAAGCAGTCATATCTGCAAAAGGATTCCCGACCAAGTATTGAGTGCATAACGTAACATAATTATTTGAAGGTTGACTTCTTTTGTTTTAAAAACACTTTTCTTTTATTGGTCAGATGAAATATGCTAATTTTTTGAGATAGGAATTTTGGGTTTTCATGAGCTGTATGCCAAAATCATCAATATTAAAACAATAAAAGGCTTGAACTACTTCAGTTGTGTGTATTTGAATCTAAAATATATGAAAGTCTAATGTTTATCAGTACATTACAGAAAATAATGAACTTTATCACAATATGCTAATTTTTTGAGAAGATCCTGTATCATCCCGTCTGTACCACCAGGCTGCAAGCAAACAGGATGTAAGCCCGACGAAGGCTGCAAGGCCGAAAGCTTGCTTATTCTGATTCTTTTTAGTTAGCCAATAAATGGTATCATCCTGATTTAAAACTTCTTTTCATTACCAGTGTCACCCATGACATTTCCAAGAACTCCCCATTAAAGTGAACCGAGCACTATTTTAACACTTGACCTGCACTAATTCTTCCCCTTCACATCAGTTAACTACTCCAATTCTTTTTTCCCTGTTAGTGTTTACAGAGAAAAAAGTTATAAATCACTTTCCCTCCTCCGACCGCAAGACCCCTCCGCAAAGTCTCGCCGGCCGGCTGCACGCAGAGATTCCTGGGATGCCAGGAATGCATTGCACAGAATTCTGGGTAGAGTAGTTCTTTGTTAATCTGCTTGTTATCGCGCGAGAGAGCATCCCCAGGGACACGTGCACATTCCAGGAAGAGCAGCAGGCCGGTCAGCTGTGACAAAGATCATGGGAGCAGATAGCCCACACAAGATTTATTGCTAGAGGAGGGGTAATGTACACAACTCATTTTACTTCTCGAACAGAGGGAAACCTTGCAGGTCTTTCTGGCACTTATTATGCTCAAGGTGTCAGAGCAATGTGAAATAGAGCAAAGAATTGATGAAACTAGTAGCCCGATTGAGACTAATGGGCTTGTAGCTATAAACCATAGCACTGTCCAGTCCTGCAAGTGTGTTCCCTGTCTAAAGTTGGCAAACAAAATTAGGATTATAAATCACAGGACATTGTCTCACAGCTCTGCCTTTGCGAGAAGTATTGAATCTGCTCTGCCTTTGTGATTCAAGTTCAGGTCACCTTACTTAGCATGCAGGTAGCCACAAATATGTCTAGAAGCCATTATCTTTAAAATGTTTGTTTTTTATTAAAGTTTATATAAACGGTTCTCCTGATGGTCACAGTTTTACTGCTTTCCTTTTGTCACAAACTATGGCTAAAAATGGAAGTGCGGCTGGTTAAAGGGTACCAGAGCAGAAGAAAAAAAGCTTTTATACATACCTGGGGCTTCCTCCAGCCCCATACGCCTGGATCGCTCCCACGCCGCCGTCCTCCCCTGCCTGGATCCGCCGCCACCGGGTCCCGTCATTGCCGCGAGTCGGCCAGTCGGCCGGCGCACGCGGCCAATTCTCCGCATCACAGCGTGTTCCTTCCATACATGTACGCATGCGGCTGCTTACTGCGCAGCCGCATGCGTACGGATATGGAGGGAGCCCCCGTGATGCGGACAATTGGCCGCGTCCTCCGGAAGTGACGGGCCCGGTACCGGCGGATCCAGGAAGCGGCGGATGGCGGCGTGGGAGCGATCCAGGCGTATGGGGCTGGAAGAAGCCCCAGGTATGTATAAAAGCCTTTTTATATTTTACAAAACGATTCCCCTCTGGTTCCCTTTAAAAGCAACTGAGCTTGTGTAGTCCTTTGTCCCTGTGATGGTCGCCTTCCTGCCTGCAACCTGCCACACTTCAAAAGACCCATGTCTGAACCTCACTCCTGGCTGCAATGCATGTTGAAGCTTTATGCCATAATGCATGCTGGGAGCTATAGTTTGTAGATGTCCGTGCATCTCCTGCGGGGGAGATGTATGCACTACATCTCTGAGCATGTTTTGTTTTGTGGCCGTGAGCAAGCTTCAGACATGGGTCCTTTGAAGTGCGGACAAGATGGCGACCATCAAAGGGCTACACGAGCAGCCCTCTGTTTGTAGCCAATTGTTCTCCGCTGCCCTAAACCACCTTCTGACATCTTTAGCTGTAGCACTTGGCGCTAGTCTACTTTAGGGGACCCAACGCAAATCCCCATAGACACTTTCAGCTGTGCTGCAAAACGGAACAAATGTCTGCTTTCACCTTGTTTAAACCCCCACAAGCCTTATATCCATGGATAGGTAAGCATGTCCTGTAACGAATTTTGAGGTTTTCGGAAAAAAAAAAACGTTTAAATTGGCCATGTAGGAGCTGCCGAACGGCCTAAATCTCGGGTCCGTCGGCCATGTTAGTTCTGCTGTGCAGGTCATTTCTTCCTCCTCATTGGAGGGTTTGGACGCCCCCACCTAACAACAATCCCTCCAATGAGGAGGAAGTAACGACCTGCAGAGAACAACAAAGATGGCCGACGGACCCGAAATTGCGGCCGTTCAGCGGCTCCTATACAGTCAGTTAAAAGGTTTTGTTTTACCAAAAACCGCAAAATTTGTTAGAGGGCATGATTAGCTACCCGGGGATATAAGGCTTGTGGGGTTTTAAACAAGCAAACGGAAGACATTTGTTCCGTTTTGCAGCACAGCTGAAAGTGTCTATGGGGATTTGCGTTGGGTCCCCTAAAGTAGACTAGCGCCCAGCACTTTACAGAGTACATAGTACTGATTGTCCTCAGAGGAGCTAACAATTTATTTCTTGCTATAGTCATAGTGTAATGTTCTAGCATATTATTATTATTATTATTATTATTATTATGTATTTATAGAGCATTGGTATCTTCTGCATCACTTTACAGAGTACATTGTCATGTCACTGACTGTCCTCAGAGGAGCTCACAATCTAATCCTACCATAGTCATAGTCTGTCCTACCATATTATTATGTATTTATATAGCACTGACATCTTCTGCAGCACTTTACAGAGTGTATAGTCATGTCACTGACTATCCTCAAAAGGAGCTCACAATATAATCCTACCATAGTCATAGTCTAATGTCCTCCCATATTATTATTAGAAACACAGAAATGGAGAAGCCAAATGCTCTGAAACCCCCAAAGCAGAAACACTCCACTGGTGCAGGATCAGGCAAGCCACGCCAGAAGTAGAATCAACAAGGAAGGGTCCGCAGTCACAGCGAAGTTGTAAAAGCTGGTATTCTTTATTGAAACACGCCACAAAAAATGACACACATAGGACCAGGGAATGACTGACGCGTATCGGGCTCAAAAGTCATTCCCTGGTCCTATGTGTGTCATTTTTTGTGGCGTGTTTCAATAAAGAATACCAGCTTTTACAACTTCGCTGTGACTGCGGATCCTTCCTTGTTGATTCATATTATTATTAGAATGTATTTATATAGCACTGACATCTGCTGCAGCACTTTACAGAATACATAGTCATGTCATGGACTGTCCTCACACAAGCTCACAATGTATGTCCTGTCATAGCGTAATGTTGGGCAGCATGGTGGCGTAGTGGTTAGCGCTCTTGCCTTGCAGCACTGGGTCCCCGGTTTGAATCCCAGCCAGGGCACTATCTGCAAGGAGATTGTACGTTCTGCCCGTGTCTGCGTGGGTTTCCTCCGGGCACTCCAGTTTCCTCCCACATCCCAAAAACATACAGATAATTTAATCCTAGCATAGTCTAATATCCTACTATATTATGAGCTGTCCTCAGAGGAGCTCACAAGCTAATCCCAACCATAGTTATAGTCTAATGTCCTCCCTTATTATTATTATTATTATTATTATTATTATTATTATTATGTATTTATACAATGCTGTAAAAAATAGTGCTGATTGGTTGGCTGTTGTGGGTTCCTGCGATTTCCACAAGGCACAATTTCTGCCATTGATCTAATTCTGGGAACACACATTTAGTTACTGCGAAAGAATCTTTCCGATCGATGCCTTAGATTGTTAAAATTCCGTCATGTCAGATTCTCCGCTCGATTGTTTTTCTCTCGTTTTCTCATCGAAGTGAATGTTAAGAAAAACGGATGGAAGATAAGAGAATCGAGCAGAGAATCGACCGCGCAGAGAATCGACCGCAAGAAACGTATTGTGTGTCCCCAGCATAAAGTCCAAATGCAATCACCAGAGAGGAGGATGCTAGAGTCAACAAGACTATAAAGAAGCATTTCCCCTGTAGCAGTCCAAGTACCATAGCTACCCACAAAATATCAGATGGATTACAATAGCTCAGTGGCGTAGCTTAGGAGCTGTGGGCCCCGATGCAAGTTTTACAATGGGGCCCCCCAAGCACTCTATACATAACAATCGATATGGCGCACCAAAACCTACCAATGACAACTACAGTGTCAGAGGTGCAAGAAGGGGATGGGAACAGTTTGTTAATGATTACCACTATTCAAAGTATCTATAGAAGTGATTATTATGAGCACATGACCAATAGAAAGCTAATACTGTAGTTGAGGGAGGGCCCTTTGGGGCCCCTCTGGCCCAAGGGCCCTGATGCGGTCGCTACCTCTGCACCCCCTATTGCTACGCCCCTGCAATAGCTGACCTGTAAATGGTGGCTCCCCACCTCCCCCAGTCTGTGACAGGACCAGGACATACACACAGGGGAATTTCTGTGTTTCTGTGGGGATTGCTGCTGTTTACTTTACACATACCTCAGCTAATGAATCTTCACACTTGGGGGAAGGACAGGCTTCTGTGCAAGAACTGGTTGTGTTTACCCAATTAATCCTTTCTTTGTAGTGTGAGATAAGATGGCATCACATTGCCATGGATACTCTCCCCCCTCCTGCTGAGCCACGAGATTACAGGCACATAATGAGGATCATGGGGGGAATCAGGGAAGCATCAGATGTCGCTACCTTGCTTCTAGGAAAAAACATGGCAGCCCCCTGCTCTGCTGCTGAACATAGTAATAAATGCAGTAACAAGAGAAAAGTGACAGTCCATTGTTCTGGACTTTCAATCATTAATATTTGGAAATACACTATCCTTTTACACTTACTTTTTTAAAAATACATTTTATATGTGCTCAGTTCCCTTTAACCCTTGCAGGTGTTACTCTCCTTATCAGCAAGGGTTAATGAGTTCTTGGATTTTTTTGTGGGACACTGTGTGATAAAGGGGTTCACATTATAACCCCAAAACAATTGTTGAATTTGTCCATAATGAACGGATAAAAGATGGATGTCTGGTGTGCTGGCCATTTTATGAATATTTGGTTGTATGCGGGCGTTGCCAATCATCCTTGGCTGCAGCACCCATAACACATGGAAGAGGTGTGCCAACACTAATACTGACTTATTGAGGAAAGGGTTATTTACAGTAAGATTGATTAAAATGAGGAATGCATAACCACAGGAAGTGGTTTAAAGAGTAACTGTCAGGCTGCAAAAGCTAATTTAAACCTCTATTCTCCTGTGTTAAACAGTTTAGAAGGAAGCCAAAAAGGCAATACTGAAGTTAAAAATCTCTCTTACTTTTGATGTGTGCTGACAGCAAGGCTCTGTATTCCCAAGCCCTTAAAAAGGACGAGAGGCCGCATACCATACAGCAAAGCATTCTGGGGCCCTCCCCTCGGCTGCTAGTGAGAAGTTACAGGCTCAAGTTACAACAGCATGTAACTCACAGCACTGATAAATCTCCGGGCAGAGTACACTGCAGGAGTCCGCTATTGTTCCTAGCCACATGGCTAATTAATATTCACTGCACAGTAGTGTTATTCATTACGAGCTTTTTTGTGAGTGGAATCATCAGGAAGCAGGGAGGACATGACGACCCAATTGGCTTCATAGGAGACAGACAAACATGGAACCTGCCATGAGCTGTCAGGAGCATCATTCTCTGCAAATACTATATAAAAATTCTGTGAAGTACAAACGTGGGCAGTGAAATGCATATGTAATGTAAGTACAGCCAATCTTTAGCTACTGATATATGTGTTTATTTTCTCTGAGACCTTATACCTAACAGCTCCTCTTTAAAGGCATAGAGGCATAGATGCTTTCCTTGCATTGAAGGACATCCATGGCAGTGTTGATTCAAAGATTTTATTGGATTGCCATCTGGAGTCAGAAAGATTTTTTTCCCTTCTAGTGCTAATTGGTCCAAGCCTTGTAAGGGTTTTTCACCTTCCTCTGGATCAGCTAAGATATGTGAGGGAACAGGCCAGTGTTGTACCATATTTGACGATATACACACATAGCCGCTCACTCTGCTCCACCAATGAATTTCGCCTGACTGCTCCCCGCATCACCCAATCCCATGCACACCTCCAGGACTTCTCAAGAGCTGCTCCAACACTATGGAACTCCCTACCCCCCCCCCCCCATTAGGGTTTCTCCCTCCTTCAACATCTTCAAGAAGGCCCTCAGAACTCACCTTTTTACTCTGACCTACCCACCCTCACTAGTGCTCTAAACCCACAGCTGAACTCTGGACCCCTAGTTTTCAGGTCCCCACCTCTCTCTCTAGATTGTAAGCCTTCGGGCAGGGTCCTCCTTATGTCTCCTACCTGATCATGCACCTACATTACTGTACACCCATCCTATGGATCTGAGTGAACTAGACTTGCCTAATCACCATGCTCCCATCCAGTGACTGACTAAGCATTACCTGGTACTCATACTGAGCTGTGTGATCCGGTTTGCATGTATTCATGTATTGTTTTATTGCTGTATGTCACCTCTAAATATTGTCTGTAACCTTAATTAATGTACAGCGCTGCGTAATATGTTGGCGCTTTATAAATACAATAAATAAATAAACAATAAATAATTTCTGCTTTTCTGCCACTAATCTCATAGGAATAGTGTGTGGGTAGCTTTAGTTAACAAGTCAAGACGCTTGCCATATGTTTACTGCATTAATAAAGTGCAAACTTTTTCTGCTAAGAAAACTCTTTCAGTCAAACTACCATGTGGCTACTAAAAATAAAATGCTGATTTTTAATCATTTTTATATTCCTAGTAAAAAAAAATATAAATATGTGTAATATCTGAAACACACTAAACAAATGAATTAAACAAATATGAATGTATTATTTATTTATCTTGTTTTCCAGTAAAAGTAACATCAGAAACGATTCACAGACAGATCCTCTAATAAGTTTTCTACTTTGGGATTGTTGTTGGATCTTGTGGGGCTTCTATGACAAGAGTGTCTTCTTCCTTTGGAAGATTCTGTGGCTTTCCAGGGCATTGCTGTGATGGTGAGGCATTGTCGGGGAAAGGTCTAATGAATGGTGCAAGTAGTTTTCCTCTTCCCACAAAAAAATCTCCTCTTTTGGGTGGTTTTCCCCCTTTTTTGTCTTGACCTTTGGGGTCTGACGGGACTTCACCTCCATTATGATATGTAATTGTACCCGTAGGTTTTTGTGGCCCAGTTTGTGGACCATGGCCATTTTTGGATGGGCCATGATGGTGCTCATAATTGTGAAGATGTTCATGGTCATGCACATGTTCTTGCTCATGACTCTCACTGTGGCTATGGTCATGCTTGTGTTCGTGGCCATGTTTGTGATCATGCTTATGTTCATGTCCATGCCCATGTTTTTGGCCATGCTTCTTTCCTTTACCTTTGTCACCCTTCTTTCCATGGTGATCCTTTTTGCCACTCTCTGTTAATGTCTCTCCATCTGTATGTTTTTGCTCCTCGACAACAGCAGCCTAAACAAGTAAATAAATATTTATGTATTTAAGTCAAAGAAAAACAGGTAACTAAATTATGACATGAGTGTTATAGCAGGTTCATGCCCTGGACCATTTTCTGCAGACAGAATACATCAATCAGTTTGACCCTGTCTTTCGAAGACAACATCAGGTTACCCCAACACATATGTCTATTTTCAACAAAAGACTTGAGGCAGTATGACGGTAGAGGGGTTGAAGACTGAAGGCTTATTCCTATTAGAGTTAACAACTTAGGGACAGAGTAAAAGACTCATATAAGACTCATAGCAGTGGCTGAATGGAGTAATGGCTAAGGGCTCTGCCTCTGACACAGGAGACCAGGGTTCGAATCTCGGCTCTGCCTGTTCAGTAAGCCAGCACCTATTCAGTAGGAGACCTTGGGCCAGTCTTCCTAACACTGCTACTGCCTATAGAGCGCGTCCTAGTGGCTGCAGCTCTGGCGCTTTGAGTCCGCCAGGAGAAAAGCGCGATATAAGTGTTCTGTGTTTGTTTGTTTGTTTGATATATTTACTGGCATCCCCCGTGTCAAGGCATCCCTGCATGCTGACAGAAATGCTGGTGGCTAGTAGCAGAGGGGCAGAATTAAAATGCTTCCTGAATTTCTTTCTGCACTTGTTTTCAGCACCTATTCCAGAGGATGGGGGCTGTTTCTCATGCAAGGTGTTTTTTTTATGTGACTGTGCTTGAGTCTTCTCTGTTCGGGACACAATGATTCAGATTGATGATGTCACCAAGCCATGTCATCGTTTCCTAAACAGATAAGACTGGAGCTGCAGCGGCAGAGATTGGGTGCGATTGTGGAACAGAGAGGCTTGAGTGGCTCAGTAAGTATTTGCAGAGCAGGGCCAGGGAGCATTACAGAGGGAAGGGGTGGAGAGAGGACTGGGATTGCTACACACAGAAGGGAAGAGGAAGGGTGGGCTAGCACTGCAGACAGGTAGGGAGAAGAGGGGGGGGGGGGGGGTCACTCAATATACAGACAGGGGAAGAAGGGAGGGGGAATGCAGCTGCAGCTTCTCTGCTCTGCTGGCTCTTGATCACATAAGGGCTTCCCCAGGACAGCTGAATGCCTGTTAGCACACTGTGAGTAGCATAGATCGCTGCCCACAATGTGCTTGCAGGCTTCCAGCTGTCTTAGGGAATCCCTTATAAGTAAAAAAAAAAGTTGAGCTGGCGGAGCAGAGAAGCTAGAAATCTCCTCGGCTGCAAGAACGAGTGTAGCTCGTCCTTACTGTTTTCAGCATTTTTTTGCTGGACGAATCACACTCGTCCTTACTGCTAGTGAGGTTATAGCGATCAGTGGTGCTCAGCAAGATTACGGATATCCGAACTACCCAGATAATCCGAACTTTTTCCACTATCCGAATATGGAATAGCAATTTGGATATTTTTAAAAATCCGAATAGACTATCCGAGCAAACTCGCTTTTCCTATCTGAAATCTGAAATCCGGGCAGATAGTTCAGATATCCGAGCAGAAGCCAAAATCACCTTCAATGGCAAAAATCCCTTTCGAAGGCATCCAGGCCTAGAGGGAGAGAGAGGCCTCCGAAAGGGATTTTTGCCATTTGAAGACACACTTAGAAGCATTTTAAGCCATTTTCAGGTCCCTTTCGGTTTTGTATCCGGATATCCGAATCTGGACGGATATTGGGTTCGGATATCCGAGTTTACTCGGATACCAAAAAGTTCAGATTCGGATATCCGATTTGGATCCGGATATCTGGGTATCTGGATCCGAATCAATTCGGATTTTAAAAAGGGGTATCCGAGCACCCCTAATAGCGATCCCTAAACGCCCAAAAATTGCTCTAGTGGGTTCCAGCCATAAAAATGTTCCTTTGACTTTTCAGTTTCTGCCACGTAAAGTGAATCTGAGTCTAGCTCTTTATGGAACAAGTAAGTTTCCCTTCTCTTAATAAGGTGTTCAAAGTTTCACTAATGCTGATGCCCACTAATCCTGTCACCAATATCACAAGACTAGAGATGGTGACAGCTGGCCACAGGTTCACCGCAATACAATTTGCCAGCCTTTATCATCTATTGCATCATTGCATTCCAGCGGTTCTAGAGGTGTGTTTAGCTTCTAAGGGTACAATGGTTAATTTGCATATGTTCAGCAGTGTTGCATCTTTGACACATCTCAAGCTCACTCCAACCTGAATTATCGCAAATTCTTTGTTTTAGGAAAGCAAACTTTTGTTTATCATCTATATGACCCAGAGAAATGCCAATACACCTGCTTGTCTAGTCTGTCATTTCCAACTGCTATATAAATCACAATTTAGTATTCCTACAATTACAGTAAGTTAAATGAAATAAAGCAACACATACCTCTGGTTCAAAGATATCACAGAGGACAGACGTCACATTCTTATCATCTGGGGCGCTCCAGTGTGCTATTGCCACAGATTTACAATAGCCAGTGTGCTGGGTGAAAGAAAAACAAGTTGTTTAATGTGCACACAAAATACATTTTGAAAAAATAGTTTTATTTAATAGCTTATGGAGAGTTCTAGTTTGTTACATGTGCCAGTGGAGAAGATATTCAAAACCCTATGACATCACCTCTTAAAGCATCTGTGGTACAGACCTGTCTCCAGCCTCCCCTTCTTAGGTAAAGTTATTGAAAAGGCTTTCTATCTGCTACTTGAAACCTGGCTGTCAGTAAACAACATCCTGGACCCTCTACAATCTGGCTTTAAGAAACACCACAGCTGTGAAACAGCCCTCATGCAAGTCTGCAACGATCTGCTCATGGCAAGGGACAGAGGGGAATGTTCCATCCTAATCCTGTTGGATCTCTCAGCGGCTTTTGATACAGTTGACCATGAAATCCTGCTTAACAGACTGCAGGAGTACTGTGGCATCAGTGGATCAGTCCTCCAGTGGTTCAGATCATTCCTGACTGACAGAACACAGAGAGTATCCCTAGGACCTATAATGTCCAAACCTGCACCTCTACAATTCTGAGTGCCACAAGGATCAATCCTATCCCCTCTGCTGTTTGCAATCTACATGTTGCCCCTCGGTACACTTATCCAACGACATGGCCTGACGTACCACTGCTACGCCGATGACACACAGCTATACCTCTTCTTCAAACCTGGTGGAACAGACCCTACTCCAAAAATAAACTCTTGCTTAGCTGAGCTACAGGCATGGACCATGCCGCATGGATGAATAACTGGTTGAAACTGAATGCTGACAAAACTGAGGTCCTCTTTGTCCAAAGCCAGTGCTCTCCATCAAAACAGCTCTATCCTAAAGCAACACCAATCAGGATTGGGAATTCAGACATAAACAGCTCCAACCTTGTGCGCAGCCTTGGCGTACTAATCAATGGGGATTTGAGTTTCAGAAACCAAATTTCATCTGTAGTTAAATCTTCCTACTTTCATCTGAAGAACATTGCAAAGATTAAACATCTGATTCCCCCAGAGGATCTTCCAACCCTAGTTCACGCCTTCATCACATCACGGCTGGACTACTGCAATGCCCTTTATGCTGGCCTCCCCAAAAAGGACCTGTGTCGCCTCCAATTAGTGCAGAATGCTCCTGCCAGATTGCTAACAAACCAGCCTCGCCACTGTCACATTACACTGATCCTTTGCTCACTGCACTGGCTACCAGTAGAATGGAGAATACTCTTCAAGATTGGACTGCTGACATTCAAATCCCTGCACAATCTGGGCCCTGGATACATGAAGGACTTGCTGAAGCTGCACCACACCTCTCACAACCTCAGATCAGCAAGTTCTTTAAACTTGGTCACTCCCAGAGTGCACCTCAAAAAATCTGGAGATAGAGCCTTTTGTCATGCTGCCCCTACTCTTTGGAACATCCTGCCACACCCAGTAAAGACAGCACCATCCCTGGAGCTATTCAAATCCAGACTGAAAAGCCACCTGTTTAACCTGGCATTTCCGGACTTCTAAAATTCTTCCTCTGTACCACGATGGTCTGAGCCATGCTTATACGCTTTGAGTCCTATGGGAGAAAAGCGCTCTACAAATGTTATTTGTTGTTGTTGTTGGTATCCACCAGAGGGGGGGGGGGGGAAGTTACATACTCACCTAAATAGAGGGAAGGCCCTGTTTCCTTTAGAGCTTTCCTGGTCCTCTCTGCATCCCCTCATTCCACCACCAGGCCTCCTGTTCCAGCATCCAATTTTAATGTCAAAGATGTCATCGGGTCTACTGTCAGACGACAATCAGGCAGTTTGTTTGAGTGTGTGTACGGGCCTTTCAGCTAACACTGAAAATTACACTGCAATCTGACAAGATTGTTCATACAATTGAAAGAAGACTTCTAGAGATTACTGAATGCCAATCAATTCTGAAGGGACACTGCTTGCAATCAAGATATGGAGAGGCTTCATTCAAGCTGGCAGATCTAGATGGCTACTTCAAGAAGAACCCCAAAGATTTCAGTCAACATAAATGATTACGATTTTACCACAGTCTGTGTATGCGTGTTTATTACATTTACAGTTAATATTGGTTAGAAGATTCCTGTTGTTACTAACTGGGGAAAGGATGCTTATCTAGTTGCTCCATTATTGCAATGATCAGAGAGCAGTATTAGCCATTGTCCTCCATTACCAGACACCCCAAAAGGACAATGATGGTGCCCATTAAGCTCCACACCAACAATAGATACAGTGCTTTGTGGGTAGTGGATAGAAAGACTTGCCCTTTGCTAATAGCCATAGGGTGCTGGTAAACAGAGCTAGGGGGCACAGTATGCTTTATGGGCCATCCCAGTGCTACTTACTAGCCACAATGTCTGGGAGCTGGAATTGGTATAGTCATGTGCCATTCTTTTTTTTTATCTATTTACTACTAGAAATATTGGTTGTGAGCTGAACAATACTTTACAATGCTTTTTTTTCATGATAATTTGTTGTATGTTATCAGTTAAGACCTACTCCATGCATTTACTTAATCCATAGTGTCTCAAGCTAACATTTTTTCCCTTCCTCCTCATCAATTAACTTGTGCTGCTTTCCTCCACCCAACCCCCTTATTATATTTGCCTTGTTCCGACTCTTAATTCTCCCAGTCACCATCCCATCATGTGCTCTCTCTCCTTTCTGCAGTCATCTCCACCTGATCCCACATGAACCATGGCCTAGGGTGTATTATCCATGTAAAAGATGTTGGTCATGATAGAGAGGGCTGCTGCACATGGAACAGATGAAATGTAAATTGAATAGGAAGGCAATTAATAGGAGAGGTGCTGCTGCTGCACAATTTGGATGCACATGGAAGAGAGGAGCTGCTGCTTATGGAAGACTTTGAGTGCAAGAGTAGGGACTGCTGTCCTTCTCCTCCATCCATTAATATGAATGTCTTAACTTTTCATTGGAGTTCAGTGGTTCACACTATTCCAGTGAGCCCTGCACAGTAATCATGGGTCATACTAAACTTTTCATGTCACTCACTGTTGGGGTTCAAAAATGCACAAAGTTTGGAAGTCATGTTCTGATGCTCGCTTTAAGGAACTGTCTGGATAATGAACTCTAGTGAAAATTCAGATAACAGTACCACAAGAGTAAATCAGTGTTGAATATGCTTGGTTGAACACAGAAGGTTTTTTTTTATGGTGGCAAAGACATTGAAGATTTAATAAGAGTCATTACTGCTATGCAGGGCTTCCTTGCTTGTCACTTAGCAGTAGCCATTGAACACCAATAAGTAGTTTTTTTGCAGTGAAACTCTAGGCACATACCCCAAATGCTCAGGCCTAGCAACGCACACATGTTTTTTTTTTGTTTTTTTTTTGAATGAGCAAGGCATTGTTTCATTTGATTGTAGATATTTCCCTTTTGTGTAGAGTAGTGGCCTTGTCTTCACAAATCCTGATCGTCAAAGTCCAAATAAGTGGATGGGAATAACATCTTGACAAATAGCATGAGGACAAATCACAGGACCACTATTTTGGGATTACAGAGAAGTATTTCTGTTTAGTGTCACTACCTAACTTTTATTGGCTGGAAGCAGATGTGCAAGTGTTCATACTTTTTATACATCATTTTATGTAACTTTACGTTGAGCTTTTCAAATATGTATATTTTATGTAATATTCAATAAAAAACATGCTTTCCTACTTTTTATATGCCATACGGTTATCATATTTGCTTTTGTGCATAAGTATTATTATTCATTAAGATATTATAGGTTCCCAAAAGTACAGTTTTTTTTGCTTTGTGAGCTGACTTTGCATTTTATTAATAACTGGTTTTATTCATTATGTAGTGAAGGCAGACATGCTTTGACTCTTTGTTTGTGTGGAGCTGCTTCCCCACAGTCAGAGAATAGGTGCGTACACACGAACTACCTAATGCAACGACGGGTCCGCCGGACCCTCCCACTGAGCGGGCTTTAGCCGACAGTATGCGCGTGTGTACGCGCTGTCGGCGGACTGATAAGGTTGTTTCTGAGTGATCCGCTGAGTGACAGTTGGCTAAAGACCGCCCAGCGGGAGGGTCCAGCGGGCCCGTCGTTGCATTTGGTAGTGCATGTGTACGCACCTAATGTGTCACATTCCTCACTTGATACATTTAAGTAAACACAAGATAACATTATCTAAAGTTCAGATGCCCCCACATTTCACTGCACTGAACTTTCAAGCTCTGTGTAACCCTTCGAATGCTGGTCTGGTAAAAAAAAAAATTCTGGTTGCATTTAATATGCTGTAAATAATGTTTTAGAGCAAAGATGAAATGCTGGGTTATATTCTGCTTCAAATACAGTTTCTGTTGAGCAGTATTCCTGCTTATTACTTACTGCAAACTCACAGTCCTGGGGCTTGCACTGGGATAGATCTTTCACTGATTTATTGCATGAAGATTCATGAATGCTGTATTCCACATGATAAGCTGTTCCAGCAACGACCTAGACATCGGAACATTTGAAAACAGAGCAATGGGTTAGTTTCAGGCCGATAGTTAAGATTTACATTTCCGTTTACATTTATTTTCATATTAAAGTTGTGTACATGGGGAAAGGTTCTGTGACTTGTCATGCGGATGTCATGCACTACAACATATCATTCCTTTTTAAGAACTTTGATAGACAGCAGAATTTTGTGAATGGTACAATAAACCATTACTCATAATTTCATTCCAAACATTAACAAATCGGTTCTACACAATTCAGCTAAGACAAATCCATGCCGATATCAGCTAAAAGGTGCCAGGTTTGAGTGCTGCATTTACAGCAGATGCCAATGTCATCGGCAGACTCCTCGTGTGGAATTTCATGCAGAAATGATCAGTGAAGTCATTGGTTTTTGAAAGTTATTAGCTATAGGCAGCAGAACTGGGCATCACACACTGAAACAAGAATGGACAGTGGAATGTGAGTATTGGTTAATTTTATGCAGGGATTTGGATGGCTCGTGTCAGGGGGCAGGGTAATGCTGGGAATACACGGTTCGTTTTTGCCTTCGTTTAAACCTTCGATTCGTTCGGTAAACGAATCGAGTGTTGAAAACGTATGTGAAAATAGTCATAATCTCATTATAGTTTCGATTAATAGACCCCAAAAACGAACGACTAGTAATCGAACATGTTTGATATTATCTCTCTTTATCCATCTAATCGAGCCATTGGTAGGCTTGATGGCTGTTCAGATCGATTATATATTCGTTTATGCTAGTCCGTCCCTGTAAAAAGGGATTTTCGTTTCGTTTCTTTGCAGCCTTCGATCATTGGAAAAACGAAACCATCAGAATCGAAAAAAAAAACGAAACCGTGGGTGGTGATATTAACTATATGACCGATTATTTCGGGATCGAAAAGGACAAAAGGCACAATCGAAACGAAGGTTTAAACGAAGGCAAAAACGAACCGTGTATTCCCAGCATTAGGGAGGTTAGCTCTAGTTATTGTTGGGAGGTTAAGAATCATAAAGGGGTTAATGGCAAGCACGGTGGCATGGTGGTTCGCACTCTCACCTTGCAGCGCTGGGTCCCTGGATTCAAATTAGAAAGAGAGGTCCACTGCTCAAACCACACAAAACAATTCCAGAAAACAGGGAGTCAACCAGCAGCCTCCACCTGGATTTGCGATTTTAGCTTAATTTATTGCATGGTATCATAGCCGTAAAACAGCATAACATTTCGGCACGCAGGCCTTTGTCAAATGTTTCAGGACTCTGTGCCGAAACATTATGCTATGATACCATGCAATAAATTAAGCTAAAATTGCAAATCCGGGTGAAGACGCGACTACCGTTTTTCTTCACTGGATTCAAATCCCAGCCAGGGCACTATCTGCACTGAGTTTGTATGTTCTCCCTGTGTCTGGTTGGTTTACTCTGGGTACCTTTCCTCCCCTATCCCAAAAACATACAGATAAGTTAATTGGCTCCCAAATAAATTGGTCCCAGACTACGATACTTACATAGACCATATGACTATGGTAGGAATTCAATTCTGAGCTCCTCTGAGGCACAGTTAAGAGACAAGACAATATATTCTGTACAGCACTGCAGAAGATATCGGCGCTATATAAATGCTAAATAATAATAATGGTAGGGGGTAAGTTAAAGTTTGACATCATAAAGGAGTTAACAGCAAGGGGGAGGTTACTTATCAGAGAGGGGTATGGTTAACATTAAAGAGAATCTGTACTCTAAAATTTTTACAGCAAAAAGCATACCATTCTATTCATTGGCCTCAATTCACTAAGCTTATCTCCTGTCTTTAATAACATTTCTAGAGTTATCACCATGGTGATGAGGCATGTCGTATTCAGGAAATATTTTACCTCAGGCAAACCTAAAGTTAACTTTTCTGTCTTTAAGTTAACTCTTCAATCCTTAAAATAACTCCAGAGTTAAAGACAGGCTGTTTATTAACTGCATGTGAAAATAACTACAGAGGAGGTAAATTAACTAGAGAGGAGGTAAATTAACTACAGAGGAGGTAACTTAAGGAATGAAGAGATAAGATAACTCTCTTACTGTGTGGAGGTAAGTTTTCTCTTGCCTTATTATCTCCAGCATTATCTTAGTGAATTGAGGCCATTATGTTCTTCTGGGCCCCTCTGTGCTGTTTCTGCCACTCTCTGCTGCAATCCTGGCTTGTAATTGCCAGTTTTAGGCAGTGTTTACAAACAAACTAACCAGCTTGTGATAGGCTCACATAAGCAGAGTGTGTGAGTCATACAGACCCTGCAGGGGGCCTGCAGAGGGTGTGTATCGCTTCTATCCAATCACAAGCAGCCCTGCACATTCCACACATTCAAGCCTTAGCCTGACAGAGCCGACAGAAGGAGGAAGATTAGATCATATAACAGAGATAACACAGCCACTGTGCAATTATTAAAGGCTGCAGTAAGCCAGAGCACATTAGAACAGGCAAAGGAACTTATAGGATAGAAGAACTAAGGCTGAAAATTTTGTTACAGAGTCTCTTTAAGTGGAGACATCAGATGTAGACATCAAGAAAAGGTTAAGGTTAAAGGGAACCTTAAAGCGAATCTGTATTGTTAAAATCACACAAAAGTAAACCTACCAGTGCGTTAGGGGACATCTCCTATTACCCTCTGTCACAATTTCGCCGCTCCTCGCCGCATTAAAAGTGGTTAAAAACAGTTTTAAAAAGTTTGTTTGTAAACAAACAAAATGGCCACCAAAACAGGAAGTAGGTTGATGTACAGTATGTCCACACATAGAAAATACATCCATACACAAGCAGGCTGTATACACCCTTCCTTTTGAATCTCAAGAGATCATTTGTGTGTTTCTTTCCCCCTGCAGTTCTCATGCACTGAAGTTTCAGGCTGCTTGTTTTTCTCCTGCAAACAGCTTTGCCCTTGTCTGTAATTCTTCAGTATGTGAAAGCCCAGCCAGCTCAGAGGACGATTTATCCAGCTTGTAAAAGATAAGAGAGAAGAGAAGCTGCCCTAATCTAAATAATACACAGGCAGTGTGCATAGAGGGGCCTGGAAGGGGGAGTTCATAGCAGAACCACAACACTGAAGAACTTGGCAGCCTTCCAGACACAGGCCGACAAGTCTGACAGGGGAAAGATACATTGATTTATTACAGAGACTGTCATAGCAGAAAGTGCTGCAGTAAGCCAGAACACATTCGAATAGCTTTTGGAACTTGTAGGATGATAAAAAACAGGATGCAATTTTTGTTATGGAGTCTCTTTAAGTGACATGTGGCATGCGTATGTAAAGTGCCAAGCAAACAAATACATATGCAGTTTTGTTTTTCTGTTTAACTCTTTCTCTGCCTGAAAGAGTTAATATTTAGCAATGCAACTGACAGTTTCTCTCCAGTCAGGACGCAGCTGGATTATAGCATCTCTCAATCATAAGGTAGTACAGCCATAAAACTCTTGTCTGCAGAGAACTGGGCTTCTGAGAACAGGGGATAGATAGATAAGATAGATAAACTAATATATATATATATATATATATATATATATATATATATATATATATATATATATATATATATATATATATATATATATATATATATGCTCACTTAGACACAGGACAGACTTCCTTGAGCTGAAACAAAATAATACATTTACTTTTTAAGTGAGGTATCTAAAAGTCATTTTAGGAATAGAAGGATAGATACAAATTTTATCTCATCAGTTTAATCAGTCTATTTTTAATTAAGTTTCTCTTTAAGTGAGGTTAGGCATATGATTGGTGGTTCATGTAAATGAAAGGGTTTGTGTAGGGCATTAGGAAGGATCTAAAGGTGGATAAGATGAAAACGCAGTTAAAAAAAAAAAGATCCAAATAACAAGCGTATTTGCAAACACCTTCAGAGTGAAAGGATTAGTATTAGCATTGCCAGTGCTTAGCACCATGTCAAATCCACAAGCACTGAATTCAAAATGAAATACTGCAGAACATTGAACTGTAGCCCCCTTTTCTGTTGGCATATATCATGTAGTAAAACCTATGGTTATTGCCGCTCAGCTGTATTAATAGATTATAAAGTGGCCCTGTCTCTCCCCCTGCTGGCTGAGATTTGCAGAAGATTTCAGCATCTTTAAAGGTACGTTTACAAAGCAGAATCACAGCCTCTCCTGAATACAAACCATTTGTTCTCACCATGAATTGATTACTTTACATCATACATGCCAAACTCCGGTCCATGGGCCACATTTGGCCCTCAGAGCCATTAAATTTGGCCCTCAAGTGGTTTCCCCACTTTGCATTATGTATCGCCCACTCTAGACCACCAGGGAAGCTATATTGAAGGTAAAGCCCTAGAACACCAAGGAAGCCATTTCGGAAGGTAGGGGGAAAGCACTACACACTAGGGAACTGTATAGGGGAGGGTGGGGGCCACTACACACTAGGGAACTGTATAGGGGAGGGAGGACCACTAGAAGCCACATAACTTTATAAGGGAGGAAGGTGGCCAGTAGACATTGAGGTTGGCCTGCGACTAGGCCCCAGTGTATAATTTTGACCCGCAACTAAATCCCAGTGTACAATTTTGGCCCGTGACTAGGTCCCAGTGTACAATTTTGGCCCGTGACTAGGTCCCAGTGTACAATTTTGGCCTGCGACTAGGTCTCAGTGTACAATTTTCACCCGCGACTAGGTCCCAGTGTTCAATTTTGGCCCGCGACTAGGTCCCAGTGTACAATTTTGGCCCGTGACTAGGTCCCAGTGTACAATTTTGGCCCGCGACTAGATCCCCGTGTACAATTTTGGCCAGCGACTAGGTCCCAGTGTACAATTTTGGCCCGCGACTAGGTCCCAGTGTACAATTTTTGGCCCGTGACTAGGTCCCAGTGTACTATTTTGGCCTGCAACTAGGTCAGGGGTTCTCAAACTGGGTGCCGCGGCACCCTGGTGCGCCCTGAGCACCTGTCAGGGGTGCCTCGGCGTTCATCCCCATCCTTTGGGGGGTGCTGCTGAATAAGGGTCGTAACAGCATTTCAGTAGTTATTTTTGCCGAGGGGTGCCTTGAAAAAAATTTCAGAGCCATCAAGGGTGCCTTCAACCGAAAAAGTTTGGGAACCACTGAACTAGGTCCCAGTGTTCAATTTTGGCCTGCGACTAGGTCCCAGTGTACAATTTCATCCCACTTTGTATTTGAGTTTGACACCCCTGCTTTACAGGAATTTAATTCACTTATTAACCTCTTGACGACCAGCTAACGCCGATCGGCGTAAACTGGTCGTCTGCGGGTTACCATGGAAACGGCCGCTCGAGCGGCCTTTCCATGTCAGTTCACGGAGGGTGTCTCCGTGGACAGCCGGAGAGCCGCCGATCGCGGCTCGCCGGCAAAATGTAAACACGCGGGGAAGAAATCCCCGCTGTTTACTTCATACGGCAGATCGGCGATCCCCGGCCTCTGATTGGCCGGGGATCGCCGGCATCTGATAGGCGGAAGCCTATCCTTCAATGCGCAGGACAGAACTCCGTCCTGCGCATAACGGAGAGAGGAAGGGAGGGAGGTAAGGAGGCAGAGGGCGGAAATGGCTGCGGAGGGGGGCTTTGAGGAGCCCCCCCGCAAAACGCAGATGGCCGGCGGCGATCAGACCCCCCCCGGCAGGACATCCCCATAGTGGGGAAAAAAGGGGGGATGTCTGATTGCCCTGGCATAATACTGATCTGTGCTGCGGGCTGGAGAGCCCACGCAGCACAGATCAGCCAATACAGCCCTGGTCGGCAAGTGGTTAATTAATGAGCAGTGTATTGAAATCTCATTAAAATCGAATTGTTACACTTTATTATATCTTCATGATCAAATATATGTGGATACTAGACAACTCCTCTGATATATGGGCCTGGCTGTTTCAACCACCATAATTTGGCTTCCAGAAATAGCCACAAGTAGAATATCAATAAATTACCGACATTCTACAAAGAATCTCTGCATAATTAGGATAGTAGAATATCAGTAATCTTGGCATTCCTTGAATCAACAGTTTGTGCCCTTCTACACAAAGTAAATGCCTTTAGAAAGTCGCTTAATCAGTCTAGTTTAGAAGAACTTTGGATTGTGCCGCGCCCCCTTTGAGAAAGCCGGAAGTCCGGCGAAACATGTCAGGACAGCGTGGCTTGGCGTCCTGAGGCTGTCCGCACCTGCCAGCTCATGCCGCTGTGCACTGCCTGACCGTTACATCCCCTGGCTGGATATTGCTCTTTTCTATCATGCTCTCTCAGCTTTGAAGCGGGACTTCTGTCAAGGCATTCCTAACAAGCACCCTTTGGTAGGGCGCAGGGAGTCTGCTGATGTTCACAGGGTTGAGCTGCATTTCACACTGGACATGTTCATCGGACACACTGACAGGAGCCGACGTGATACCTTCTACATGGTACTGTGTGCACTGCCCTTGACAGTCTGGAATATGTTTCATGTTCATCCGTATTTCTATACATTGGCTGCATGCAGTGATGGACTTTGCTGTGCTTTTGCTTTTGTGTGCTCTCTGAACTCTGTGCTGGATCCTAAGGACAAATAGAGAGCTTGCCTTTTTTGCCTCCCTGTATAGCTGCTGTGCCTTGCTGGACCTTGCCTTGCATTCATTGACTGTTTACCTCATATTCAATATTAGAAAAGATGTGGTCCGCAACAAGTTCTCCACACAGATTCCGTAATTTATTTAGGACGTGTCCTTACAGCAAATATAAAGTACATAAGCTGACATGTTTCAGGCCATTCGGCCCTTAATCATAGCACACATATTCAATATATTAGACTCCCTATCTGAGGAATACTCATGGGGGGTACCCTATTGAAAATCAGTTTTTGCATGGAAAACATATCAATTTGAGCAATTGTTATTACCAGAACCAGGTGGCCAGGTGTGAATGTTGTAGTGCATATGTGGTATGAATGAGGGGTGTGCTGATGGCCATTGGGCTGCTTCTTTTTAATTTTAATGTTCTATATATGTGTGTGTTCTTTTGATATTCGATAATTAATAAAAAGTTTTTGATATTTTTTTAAGAAACGTTTTTGTTGTTTGGACTGGAGTATATGCCCTGCTTTAGTACCTCCTAAATTGTTTTGCCTAGTTTAGAAGAACTTCATTGACCTGCTTGATGCCGAGACATGACCTCCTCTCAACAATTTTAAGAAAAACTGAAACACTAATGTGCCTTGTGTCCATCAGCTCAACATCTGTGCCTCTATCAGCTCAACATCTGTGCCTCTATCAGCCCAACATCTGTGCCTGACTTCACTGATACTCCTGTGTCTGAATTGCAACACACCTCTGAAAAATCGAATTGAAAACCTTCCCACAAGATAAAAGTTGGAGCTATAATAATGTCAGATGGTGAGTCCAGCTCCACATTAATGCTTAAAGGGAACCTTAAATGATATGTGACATGATGAGATAGACATTTGTACATACAGTGCCAAGCATACAAATTCCTATTCTGTGTTCCTTTTTCTTTTTTTTTTTTCTGCCTGAAACAGTTAATATTCACCTATGCAACTGACAGTTTCTCTCCAGTCGGGACCTAGTTGGAGTATGTTCGCGCACCTTCATGATAAGGAATTACAGCCATAAAATTCTGGCAGAGAACTGGGCTTCTGAGAGCAGTGGCCATGAAGCATACTTAGGGCTCGATTCACAAAAAGGTGCTAACACAGTTAGCACATCTAAAAGCTTTGGATGTGCAAACTAGGGTGCTAAGTAGTTTGCACGTCTAAAGCTGTTAATGATCGCGCGTTAAGTTGGTCCGCTCGAAACGTTGCACCGGTGCGCGTGAAACAGCGTAAAATAGCTTTTCATGCTATTTTGCACGCGAACGGTTCAGGCTATTTTGCACACGACCAGTGCGCCATTTCCCGCGCACCGCGCAACTTTGCATGCGTAAACACTTGCGCGCACATTAGCGCGTGAAGTGGACGTTTTCGCGTCCTTTTCACTGGCGTGCTATCACTTAGCACTCTTTAGTGAATCGAGGCCTTTGTTTTATACTTCCATGTTAAAAACAAGGGAACATGAATAACTATAAATTCTAAAACTTTTTTGGGGGGGAATTACTAACAAAGTGCTGTTCTAAAAGACATCTTCACCTGACTTGCTGCCTTTGTGATGTTTCCAAGAACAAAATATTTGTTGAGGTTGCTCTCCTGGTTGTATTTGTCCAAGCTCTTCTTTGCAATTTCAGCATATGCAGGATCATTCAGCGGTTGTGAGAAATGACACCCAACACAGCCAATATCATCGCGGGCAGCTGATTCGAAGAACAAAAACAGAATTTTCATCATCTCAGTTTATTTTAAAATGGGTAGAAAATAATAACAACTGTGATCAGGTAACATAGACGTTTCCACCATTAATGTATTATTTAATAAAATGTATGGTAATAAAATACATTTTGTTCCCAATAAACTGGTTCAAACACAATTATTTTTCATCCAATAAAATTTGTGCATGAATATCTCATTAGAACAGTGGTTCCCAACCTTTTTGGAGTCATGACACATCAAACCAAACGTTCAGATCTCCGTGATACGTAGACTAAATGCATGTAATGAGAGACAGCGTTTCCCCACTAAATGCACATAAGAGACAGCGTTTCACCAGTAAATGCAGGTAATTACTCCACGCTACCTTCGAGAAAGCTGGTCGCTTACCAGCGAAACATGTCAGGTGGACCTGGCGTGGGTTTTTAGCTGGACGCTGTGCCCCTGCGAACCTGCCCAATAGCACCGCACACTGGGGGATTTCGATTTGCAATAAGCTTCTGCCTATGCATCCAACCGCATGACCATCTGAGGCTGGAAGGACTTTACATTGGAGGTCCAACTTGGGTGTCAATAACTCCAAGACCCCTATGTATAACAGTTACAGTGGCCGGCATCCTATATCCTGGATACAGGAGCTCAGTACCATCACGGATCTGGTTGAAGTATCTGAAGATAACAAGGTTGTACAACCATTTTTTGACATCCGGATGGTAAGATATAACTGCTAACCTTTATGGAGCTGGCTTCCTATCTTGCATTGCTGGCTATATGTTTCCAACGGCTTACTGGTCTGCATTGTGGCTTATACGCTTACACGCTTCTGATGGATGTGTCGCTGCTTTATGTGCCCTATTGAAGGACATTATTCAGCTAGCTTGAATGAACAGTCGAGCATTTCACGCAGTATCCATTATTGGTTATGCTGGCAGCCAGTGCTGCCTACTACAGCTGCTGTTTGGAACTCTGTTTGTGAACATAGGGCTTCTGGGTTATCCCAGTTGGCTCTTTCCAAAGAAAATAAGAAAATCGGAATCCTCCTCTGTTTTTTGATTTCTGTATCTGGATCTTGCAATTCAGAATATTTTGTGTCAGTATGAGTGTGAAGGTACCGGCATGGTCGCAGGGTGGCCACCCAGCTAATTTTTAATACTGATTGTTTGTGTGTCTGGTTTTGTCTTTTTGATATAATAAAGGAATATAATCTTAGAAATCTTGACATTAACTGTGGGCTGTGTTAGCTTCACTCTCCACTCCCTCCCTATCCTGTTGTTTATGAATAAATGCAGGTAATGAAAGACAGCCTTTCACCAGTAAATGCACGTAATGAGAGACAGCATTTCCCCAGTAAATGCACATAATAAGAGACAGCTTTTCACCAGTAAATGCACATAATAAGAGACAGCTTTTCACCAGTAAATGCACATAAGAGACAGCGTTTCACCAGTAAATGCAGGTAATGACAGACAGCCTTTCACCAGTAAATGCACGTAATGAGAGACAGCGTTTCCCCAGTAAATGCACATAATAAGAGACAGCTTTTCACCAGTAAATGCACATAAGAGACAGCTTTTCACCAGTAAATGCACATAATAAGATACAACTTTTCACCAGTAAATGCACATAATAAGAGACAGCTTTTCACCAGTAAATGCACATAATGACAAACAGCCAGTTGTCCCCAGTATATGTAGCCAGGGATATATGTGCCCAGTATATGTAGGCAGGTGTATATGTCCCCAGTATATGTAGCCAGAGGTATATGTCCCCAGTATATGTAGCCAGAGGTATATGTCCCCAGTATATGTAGCCAGGGGTATATGTCCCCAGTATATGTAGCCAGAGGTATATGTCCCCAGTATATGTAGGCAGGGGTATATGTCCCCAGTATATGTAGTCAGAGGTATATGTCCCCAGTATATGTAGCCAGGGGTATATGTCCCCAGTATATGTAGCCAGGGGTATATGTCCCCAGTATATGTAGCCAGAGGTATATGTCCCCAGTATATGTAGCCAGGGGGTATATGTCCCCAGTATATGTAGCCAGAGGTATATGTCCCCAGTATATGTAGGCAGGGGTATATGTCCCCAGTATATGTAGGCAGGGGTATATGTAGGCAGGTGCATATGTCCCCAGTATATGTAGGCAGGTGTATATGTCCCTGGTATATGTCCCCAGTATATGTAGCCAGCGCCCCCCCCAGGAGGAGAGAGCGAGGGGTGCTCTCAGGGTGCTCTCCCTCCCTCGCTCTCTCCTCCGGAACAAAGTGCGGTGTCTGGCAAAGGGGCGGAACTTACCTTCCGTGTCTCTGTCCCGTCTCGTCTCGTCGCCGGCGCGGGATGATTTGCCACTACTCTGGCCTGATCCAGACCAGAGCAGCGGCTGCAGAACCAGAACTCCCGGCCGGCGCTTGGAGTGACACGGAAGGTAAGTCCCGCCCGCTGCCAAGTGCCACCACAGTTAGTATCGGAGGGGAGAGTGAGGGAGGCAGAGCACCCTAAGGTGAGAGAAGGGGGGGAGATGGCCCCCTTCTCCGCCGTTGTCCACAGCTCTCCCTCCACTGCGCTGCTCCCCTCCGAGAGAGCCGTGACACATACCCAAAGCTGCCGCGACACATGTATGTGTCGCGGCACATGGGTTGGGAACCACTGCATTAGAAGATATTGGCAACAATTCACTAAGATTATGCTAGTGATAATAAGGCAAGTGAAAACTTCTCACCACATATTGATCAATAGTTAACGTGTTAATTCACTAAAGAAGCTTGCCTTATTAACATGTAGTGATACGTTTTCACAGTAAGCAAGTTCTCTTATCACTCTAGACCTAAAAGAACCACTATTTGGAAATTTATAATAAAAAAAATAAAAACTACTGATACTGAAGTGAAAGCAAGTAGCAGGAAGAGTACAGGGTTAATAGTTAGTTAAATAATAAATCACCATTTATATTAAAATGACAGTCTTGCCTAAAGGTGCGTACACACATGCGACTATAGTCGTTTGTAACGATCGTTCCCCGATCTTTACCAACGACGATCGTTACAAAAAACGAACCACCGACTATTAAGGCAAACGACGAACGAGCCAAATCGCTACAAAAGAAAGTTCTGTCTCGGCGGATTTAAACCAATGACGATCGTTTGCAAAAGTAGTACATCGTTGGAAACGATCGTTCGTACTAGGCTTGACATGCGCATTTCACTATTTCTCCATGGAACTTCTCATTTTTATGCGCAGGCGCAATAGTTGCTTTCTGTGATGTAACGTTCGTTCTAACGATCAGATCGTTACACACATTTTAAAACTACCTTTACTTAGGTCGTTCTTTCATCAATTAAAAGTTCGTTCGTCGTTCTTAACGAACGATCGTTGTCGCATGTGTGTACGTAGCATTAGGATGCTCTTACTAAAAGCTTTTGCTATGCTTCACTGCGGGCCTTGGGAGAGCAAGAAGCAGCTAATGGACCATTTTGGCGCCCCATAGGCACTAACATAGGCACTAATGCAAATATTGGCTATTAGGTGCCCAAAACAGAAATTTGGACATGCGATAATTATTGTTTTGAAATTACTACATTATAGTTTTTGAAATTTTTCATTTTGAAAATTAGAACGTTATAGTTTTTGACATTTTTAATTTTTTTGTATTTACAAATTATTCATTTCCAAAAATTGTTTTGAAATGTATTGTTTTGAACATTACAAGGTTAGGAGGGGGCTTTAGGGTTAGGCATTAGGAAGGGGGGGGTTATAGTGTTAGGCATCAGGAAGGGGGGTTTCAGGGTTAGGCATCAGTAAGGGGGGTTATAGGGTTAGGCATCAGGAAGTGGGGTTTCAGGGTTAGGCATCAGGAAGGGGGGTTATAGGGTTAGGCATCAGGAAGGGGGGTTTCAGGGTTAGGCATCAGGAAGGGGGGTTATAGGGTTAGGCATCAGGAAGGGGGGTTACAGGGTTAGGCATCAGGAAGGGGGGTTATAGGGTTAGGCATCAGGAAGGGGGGTTATAGGGTTAGGCATCAGGAAGGGGGGTTTCAGGGTTAGGCATCAGGAAGGGGGGTTTAGGTGTTAGGCATCAGGAAGAGGGGTTTCAGGGTTAGGCATCAGGAAGGGGGGTTACAGGGTTAGGCATCAGGAAGGGGGGTTTTAGGGTTAGGCATCAGGAAGGGGAGTTTTAGGGTTAGGCCTCAGGAAGGGGGGTTTTAGGGTTAGGCATCAGGAAGGGGGGTTATAGGGTTAGGCGTCAGGAAGGGGGGTTTTAGGGTTAGGCATCAGGAAGGGGGGTTTCAGGGTTAGGCATCAGGAAGGGGGGATATAGGGTTAGGCATCAGGAAGGGGGGTTTCAGGGTTAGGCATCGGGGTTATAGGGTTAGGCATCAGGAAGGGGGGTTTTAGGGTTAGGCATCAGGAAGGGGGGTTATAGGGTTAGGCATCAGGAAGGGGGGTTTCAGGGTTAGGCATCAGGAAGGGGGGTTTTAGGGTTAGGCATCAGGAAGGGGAGTTTTAGGGTTAGGCATCAGGAAAGGGGGTTTTAGGGTTAGGCGTCAGGAAGGGGGGTTTTAGGGGGGTTATAGGGTTAGGCATCAGGAAGGGGGGTTTCAGGGTTAGGCATCAGAAAGGGGGGTTATAGGGTTAGGCATCAGGAAGGGGGGTTTCAGGGTTAGGCATCGGGAAGGGGGGTTTCAGGGTTAGGCATCGGGAAGGTGGGTTTCAGGGTTAGGCATCGGGAAGGGGGGTTTTAGGGTTAGGCATCAGGAAGTGGGGTTTTAGGGTTAGGCGTCAGGAAGGGGGGTTATAGGGTTAGGCATCAGGAAGGGGGGTTATAGGGTTAGGCATCAGGAAGGGGAGTTTCAGGGTTAGGCATCAGGAAGGGGGGTTATAGGGTTAGGCATCAGGAAGGGGGGTTATAGGGTTAGGCATCGGGGTTATAGGGTTAGGCATCAGGAAGGGGGGTTTCAGGGTTCGGCATCAGGAAGGGAGGTTATAGGGTTAGGCATCAGGAAGGGGGGTTTCAGGGTTAGGCATCAGGAAGGGGGGTTTTAGGGTTAGGCATCAGGAAGGGGGGTTATAGGGTTAGGCATCAGGAAGGGGGGTTATAGGGTTAGGCATCGGGGTTATAGGGTTAGGCATCAGGAAGGGGGGTTTCAGGGTTAGGCATCAGGAAGGGGGGTTATAGGGTTAGGCATCAGGAAGGGGGGTTTTGGGGTTAGGCATCAGGAAGGGGGGTTATAGGGTTAGGCATCAGGAAGGGGGGTTTCAGGGTTAGGCATCAGGAAGGGGGGTTATAGGGTTAGGCATCAGGAAGGGGGGTTTCAGGGTTAGGCATCGGGGTTATAGGGTTAGGCATCAGGAAGGGGGGTTTTAGGGTTAGGCATCAGGAAGGGGGGTTATAGGGTTAGGCATCAGGAAGAGGGGTTTTAGGGTTAGGCATCAGGAAGGGGGGTTTCAGGGTTAGGCATCAGGAAGGGGGGTTATAGGGTTAGGCATCAGGAAGGGGGGTTTCAGGGTTAGGCATCAGGAAGCGGGGTTATAGGGTAAGGCATCAGGAAGGGGGGTTTCAGGGTTAGGCATCAGGAAGGGGGGTTATAGGGTTAGGCATCAGGAAGGGGGGTTTCAGGGTTAGGCATCGGGGTTATAGGGTTAGGCATCAGGAAGGGGGGTTTTAGGGTTAGGCATCAGGAAGGGGGGTTATAGGGCTAGGCATCAGGAAGAGGGGTTTCAGGGTTAGGCATCAGGAAGGGGGGTTTTAGGGTTAGGCATCAGGAAGGGGGGTTTCAGGGTTAGGCATAAGGAAGGGGGGGTTATAGGGTTAGGCATCAGGAAGGGGGGTTTCAGGGTTAGGCATCAGAAGGGGGGGTTTCAGGGTTAGGCATCAGGAGGGGGGGTTTCAAGGTTAAAAACATTTCAGAAGAAAGTGCAGCAGAGGTTTTTCTTTTTGCGCCAACTGCAAAAAAAATGGAATACCATGTGAGCTGCTTAAAGTGGACCCAAATTAAAAATACAAGATTTCAGAAATAAAATCTATTTTCTAAATTATAATAATAAATAGCAGCCTTTTTTCAGCTGCATGATGACAAATATAAAATATTTTACATTTATTGGAGGAACCCCTCCCTTCCTTTCATATTGCCAGGACAGAATCCGGCAAACTGCTGGAGTAGGTGGTGTCCGGCAATGGAGGAATTGCTAATGGCTGCCACCTGTATAACCCTAGTTATGAAAAGAGAAGGGTGAAAAGCAAGCACTGAAATGCTCATAGGCTTGAAGGAGTGTTTATTTCTCTTTGTATGTGTCAGAGTGGTGCAACTAAATATTTTTAATTAAAAAAATGTTTGGTTTGGGTCCGCTTTAACAGCTTTAACACCTCTACCGCTGAATCCATTTTTTGATCCTCCCTCATAGTCTGGTATGCCGGCTGGGGCAACCACTAGAGCCAAGTACAAACAGCGCTGCAGAAAAGATCATAGGATCGCTCCTGTCACCTCAAGACCTCCTCCACACTGCCAGAATGAGGACGAGGGCCACCAGGATTTCGCATGACCCCTCCCACCCAGGCAGTCGTTCCCTTGAGCTCCTCCCATCAGGCCGCTGTTTAAGAGCCATCCCCTACAGAACCACCAGGTGCAGGAGCACCTCCTTTCCCCAAGCAGTTCTCCTACTGAACTCCAGCCCCCCCCAGGCCCCCACACACACACACACAAATACCCCACACACACACGCCAGGTAAGCCTGTCTGTGGCACCCTAGTTTCTTGGCCAGCATTAATTCCCTTGATGCCCACCCCAAACTCCAAGCACTCCTGTGCAGAACTTTCCCCACACCATAGCTGTTCTTGCTTGTCCCCTTTGCTCTGAATGTATGCTTCTCATTTTTTTGCCTGTACAAACGCTCATGCTGTCAATGCTATGTCTGTCTTTGTGCTGGTGCCATTGCCATGTGTGCCACAAATAATTCCAGGTACGTGTCAGGGCAGCACGGTTGCGTAGTGGTTAGCACTCTTGCCTTGCAGCACTGGGTCCCCGGTTTGAATCCCAGCCAGGACGACATCTGCAAGGAGTTTGTATGTTCTCCCCTCTGGGCAATCACCTCATGGGTTTCCTCTGGGCAATCCGGTTTCCTCCCACATCCCAAAAACATACAGATAAGTCAATTGGCTTCCCCTGAATTGGCCCTAGACTATTATACATGCACTACATGATACATACATAGACATATAACTATGGTAGGGACCAGAGCCTTTGGGGGTGGAAAGTGGGTCAATCGCCCCAGGCCCCGCGCCTGAAGAGGCCCCGCACTCTCTGCAGCGGTGGGGAGAGCGCGCATAGTTGTTAACTCACGTTTCTTCCTCCGATGCTCACAGCTTCCATCTCTTTCCTGTCCCGGCATCTGTGTATTGGTAACAACGCCCCGTGTGGTGACATGCAGTCACGTCATCCCAGGGGGCGCTGTTACCAATACACAGATGCCGGGACAGGAAAGAGATGGAAGCTGTGAGCATCAGAGGAAGAAAGGTGAGTTTTTAACAACTATGCCCGCTCTCCCCACCGCTGCAGCCACCTTCCCATCTAACATGTACTGCAGGCACCTATCTAATCTATACTGCGGGGCACCTACCTATCTAATCTGTACTGCAGGGCACCTATCTAATCTATACTGCAGGCACCTATCTAATCTATACTGCGGGGCACCTACCTATCTAATCTATACTGCAGGGCACCTATCTAATCTATACTGCAGGCACCTATCTAATCTATACTGCGGGGCACCTACCTATCTAATCTATACTGCAGGCACCTATCTAATCTATACTGCACACACCTATCTAATCTATACTGCGGGGCATCTACCTATCTAATCTATACTGCAGGCACCTATCTAATCTATACTGCAGGCACCTATCTAATCTATACTGCCGGCACCTATGTAATCTATACTGCGGGGCACCTACCTATCTAATCTATACTGCAGGCACCTATCTAATCTATACTGCGGGGCACCTACCTATCTAATCTATACTGCAGGCACCTATATAATCTATACTGCGGGGCACCTACCTATCTAACCTATACTGGGGGCACCTACTTATCGAAACTATACTGCAGGCACCTACCTATCTAACCTGTACAGAGTGTGTGATTCCACAGTGTGTGCGTGTGTTACCACAGCGTGCGTGCGTGTGTGTGTGTATCCACAGCATATGTCTCTAGGCCCTGCATATGACACTCGCCCCAGGCCCTGCGTACTCTAAGGCCACCTCTGGTAGGGACTAGATTGTGAGCCCCTCTGAGGGACAGTTAGTGACAAGACAATATACTTAATACAGCACTTCGTAATATGTCGGCGCTATATAAATACTTACATAAAATAATGTAATTTATACTTGGCGTTTCAAGAATTTAAACGCCAAGAGCTGTAAAAGAATTTTACAGCTCGCCTCTATCAAGTTCTAGCTGTAAAGCCGTCATTATACTTTACAAACTCCAGTCATGATTTTTTTTTATGTCAAATCATAATGTCATCATTACATTTTATATTCTGCTATTGATATTTACTATACCTGGTTGCAAAGTGCAGTCGTAACTGTGTAGTTGAGCAATCCGTTTTGCTTTGCTAAGTTGAAAGATCACCTTGCACTGCCCGAACACCTAGAAAAATCACACGAAGGCAAAAAAGAAGTATTCAGGTGTTTTTGTTCACACATGATCAACATAACAACAACCAGGGCCGGATTTCTGGAAAGGCCAGGAAGGCCATGGCCTAGGGCCATAAAATTAGATAAGATAAGAAGGGCGGCATGACTTGGAGAGAGAAGAGGTCATATGTCAAACTAAATCATCTCTTCTGGTCCCGCAGCGCAGCCAGCCAGCGTCCTGCTCTGCACTAATAGCTGAATTCCAGAGTTCCCCAATCCCTGCATCTCTCTCACTTCCTGATGTGTTAAAACAATCAGGATCAATCATAACGGTCACCTGATAATCCATTCCTTTGTATGATAGACTTACAGATCGATGTGAGAAATACCAGAGATTTACATTACAAAGCAGATAAAACTAAGTTCCGCTGAGTTTTAATGCAGGCATTCCCAAACATCAGTGGTTCTTCACCTCTTTTACAGCTTTGACACTGACCCCAGCAGTTGTTAATTTATCTAATCCTAATTTATGACTGTGTTTTTCTTTTTTTTTCCCTAGTAGCAGTGGTCGCTTCTCTTTCTTAGTTAACTCTTTCCTGACTCATTTTCTGTCCTCCAGCTCCTACCATCTATGAGACTGCAGGATAAAAAATGCTGTTTTCTTCCCTTTCATTGCTAAACTCAGGGGCGTAGCAATAGGGGTTGCAGAGGTAGCGACCGCATCGGGGCCCTTGGGCCAGAGGGGCCCCGAAGGGCCCTCACTCAACTACAGTTTTAGCTCTCTATTGGTCCTGTGCTCAAAATAATCACTTCTATAGATACTTTGAATAGCAGTAATCATTAACAAGCTGTTCCCCATCCTCTTCTTTCACCTCTGACTCTGTAGTTGCCATTGGCAGGTTTTGGTGCGCCGTACCAATTGTTATGTATAGAGTGCTTGGGGGGCCCCAATGTAAAACTTGCATCGGGGCCCACAGCTCCTTAGCTACGCCACTGGCTAAACTGTCATTTTAAATGACACCTGAGCAGTGGTGCTCATCCAATATTTGGGTATCCGAACTACCCAGATAATCTGAACTTTTTCCACTATCCGAACTTTGAATAGCAATTCGGATATTTTTTAAAATCTGAATAGCACTATCCGAGCAAACTCGGATTTCCCATCTGAGAGAGAGAGGGGGATTTTAAGTCCCCGCATCATTAAAAAACATGATGCTACATGCATCATTTACCCTAAAAAAAAGTTTTAAAGGCAATTTAAATAAGCCTTCTTCAGACTTTGTTCCCGTATACTATCAATATGTTAGAGCACACCACCATATGTACATTCAGCATTCAAAAGAGATGCATAAATTTTTCAGCAAATATAAATAAATGTCATTCAGATGCTTTAACCTTCCTGGCGGTAAGCCCGAGCTGAGCTCGGGCTATGCCGCGCAGGAGGCTATCTCAGCTTCTGGTGGGGCGATTCGCCCCATTTAAAGTGCTGTGCGCGCAGCTAGCACTTTGCTAGCCACACGCACAGCATGAACGCTGCCGCTCTGCGGCGATCGTCCACACGCAGCGGCGGAACAGGGCCCCCACCAGAGCCCTGCGCTGCCCGGACCAATGAGTTCCAGGCAGCGCTATGGGCTGGATCGGAGGTGTCTGACGTCAGGACGTCGGCTGACGTCCATGACGTCATTCCGATCGTCGCCATGGCGACAGGAGAAGCCAAACAGGGGAACGCGTTATATATGCGTTCCCCTGTTTGCTATTGATGCCGGCGACGATCGCACTAGAGGGACACATGCGCCCTCTAGTGGTGTTTCATGTAGCTACCACTCTGGTAGCTTTACATGAAACAAAAAAAATAAATAAAAAAAACGGATTTCTGCCTATTTGGCAGAAAAAATCAGCCGCCAGGAGGGTTAAAGCGGAGCTGAACTCTTGCACAGGACAGAAGGAAAACAGAGATATGTACCATGTATGTATTTCGAGAGGCTGTCTAATTCCCCCTCCTCTGTCTCACAAGTTGTAATTTGATCTCTACACTGTGAGTGTCACCTGACTGCCACAACAGCTAAGCTCATTTGAAAACACAGGATGTTAACAATATGTCTGCTTCAATAAAAGCAGGAAGTAGACACACTGCAGATTTATTGCAGGATTTATATTAGCTGTAACAAAAATGTTTTTATCTAAAGGTTATGTTGTTGCGTATCTTTTAGAGCAGAGAGGAAGTTCTGAGTTCAGGTCCACTATAATTACAACAGAACATCCAAAGTGGGTCTTGAGAGGATGTTTGCTACTTACCTGTTCTCTGATTTGGATGGGCTTCTCTCCGTTGCACTGCCCTGCCAGTTGCCACCTGTTGTTGGCTCCTACTGCAGCCAGTCGCACAGAGGACAAAGAAGCAGCGCATGCTCTGGCCACTCGCGCTCCCTGTCATTTCTCGCTCCTGCCCATGGCAGGTACAGTTTTATGCATTCTTGACAAGTACCGGTCATACATCAGCGTCATTTCTCAAGTATGCATGCCCAGAACACTATCGGCTGCTGTGCACATTCGGGCAGGAGCGCAAATTACAGGAATAATTTGTTGAATGGGGGGCAGAGCAGCACAACTGAGATGAGTCCATTCAAACCAATAATCGCTAGTCAGAGTGTTGGACAATTTTTTTTTTGGGGGGGGGGGGCGCTTGGTTGGTGACAGCAGGCCTAGGGCACTGGAAAGTACAAATCCGGCCCTGACAACTACATTATTTAGTTCAAATTTAAATTATGAAAGATTGTCAATAACAAATGTAACATGATTTCCACATCAGCATGATCCATTATACTTTATGCAGATCATGTACATTTTTTATGCACAACACTACATACCATTTGTAGACCAGGCGATATTAATGAAGAGTACTTTTAACTTTTGTATGTACAAGAACCTACTACCAAGTTTTATGAATGGGAACTAGAGCATCGGGAAAAATCTCATGCTACAGCAGGAGAACATACAAACTCCCTGCAGATTATGTCCTTGATTGGATTCTAACCCAGAAACATACAGCTGAAAAGGAAGTATACTGCTCATCATTTGACCACCAACCACTTTAGTTTTTAAGTTTTTTTGGTGCCTAACATTAGCAAACATCTCTAAGAATGTACTTACAGCCTCATGACGTGGCTTGCCTTGACATTCTTTCCAAAGTTTCCGGCTCAGGACATGACATTCTGTGTCCAAAACATCCAGTGTAATGTAAAATACAGAGCCATGTTCTTCCTGTGGAATAAAAGTGGTAGATCTTAAAGCATTTGTTACAAAATGCATATGATGGCATATTTATTGAAGGCTAAGAAAAGTGTATTGTCAACTAAAGACAACAAATAATTATGCTCCCATCCCAGCCATACCCTTCTTTAACCACTTGAGGACCGCGGTGTTAAACCCCCCTAGTGACCAGGCCATTTTTACTTAATTGGGCCACTGCAGCTTTAAGGCCTCGCTGGAGGGCCGCACAACACAGCACACAAGTGATTCCCCCCCCCTTTTCCCCCCACCAACAGAGCTCTCTGTTGGTGGGGTCTGATCGCCCCCACATTGTTTTTTTTATAAATATTTAAGTAATATATTTTTAAATAAAATTTACGATTTTTTTCTTATTACTTTACCCTCCCTCCCCCTCCCTCCCTTTCCCCAGCCAGCCAGCCAGCCAGCCAATCACGCAATCGGCTGTCATAGGCTTTAGCCTATGAGAGCCGATCACTCTCCTGTGGGCCAGGGGGACAGCCGTGTCACACAGCTGTCCCCAGTACAGCGCTGTTGCAGATCACAGCGCTGTACAAAGTAATTAGATGACGAAACCGCCGTCTAACAGTCTCCCAAGCGGCAATCGCCGCTCGGAGACTGAAGGCGGGGCGGAGCTCCACCCCCCAAGCAGGAGATGCGTGCGCAGCCTGCGCGCGATCTCCTGCTAGCCCCATAGAAGACCTTCACACCAATCGGCGTGGAGCTGTCCTGGGGCTGCCGCACTGCTCACGCCAATTGGCGTGGAGCAGTAGGCAAGTAGTCAACATTGACTATTGCTATCCCACCATGTCCTGACATTTACCCCCACATAACTGATGTTGTATCTAAAACCCTTCCACCATATCATTCTATTCCTCATGTCGTAGCAAGCCCTTTCACCTACCTACTGGAAATTTAACCACCCAATATAAGCCCCTCTAGTTAAAACAAAAACTTCCCGCTCCAGGCTTTAGAGCACCCCAGCACTCAACTGAAATATTCCATCACACCCCAAAATAAAAGAAAAGACCCAAAATACTCACCTCAGGTTTGCAAAACTGGGGGGAGGGAGCAATGCTACCTGGGGAGCCTGGCATAGGTGAGTAGACAACGGGAGAATCCCAGGATGGCCAGCATACAGCAGCGGCAAGCAGCAGATATCAGTAGTGTGCCAGGGTGCCCACACCATAGCAGCAGTTAGCGGAGGGTCTAAAAAGATGTTCCACTAACATGGAGCGCCTGTAGGGGTGTCTGGCATGTAGCCATGGTAAACGTTGGCTGTCAGAAGTATGTTGGGGGGCCTTGCATAGTAACACCTGCAAACGATGGTTGCAACGTTAGTACTGATGGGATATAGAGTGGTATTGTTCAGTATGATAGATCCCTATGCTTTCCAGCTCAGCCATCTTGTATATACCAGCCTGAATGGTGACAAGGGGTTAAAGTAAAGTTTAAGGGGTAACAGGGTATAAAGTACAGGGGTAAATGATAAGTGCATGTGTGCCCCCGGGGTTCACCCGGAATGCCTAGATCAACCATTATTTGAGATGGGCCGAACATCAAATTTTAGGTTGGCGAATTTCAAACGCAAATTTCTGCAAAAATTCGCAAATCTGCTCCATAGACTTACATGGCAGGCGAACGGCCACCAACTTTAGTGGCTTAGAGCAAAGCCCCCTTGCATGCTAGAAGAAACACCCCACGTCATTTTTTTTTAAAAAGAGACTCAGAGATGAAAAAAAATAAAAAAGAATCGATACTTACCCGGGGCTTCCTCCCACCCCATAAACACATCTAAGTCCCTCGCCGTCCTCCCGCGGTCTGCCATTAAGCCACAATCAACAGGCTCAGTCTCGGTCTCGTCAGTCCGGGTCTACTGTGCATGCGCAGTAGGTTCGCACATGCCCAGACTGATCACGACTGAGCCTGGTACTGTCAGCGGGCGGACGGCGAGGGACTCAGATGTGTTTATGGGTCTGGAGGAGGCCCCAGGTTAGTATTGATTCTTATTATTTTTTCATCTCTGAGCCTCTTTAAATTTCCCAAACTCTGAACATTAAAAAAAAATGTTTAAAAAAATAGAAAAAGTTGCCAGGGATCTTTATACAGTCATATTGCGGCTGTATAGCGATCCCTGGCCAAAGCGTTGCCACTTCTACTGGGTTTCCAGGAGGTCTGAATGCACTGCGTACGGACTCCCTAGAAACCCTGTGATGAAATTAATTGCTTTTTCATTTGATATATGTAAATTTATACTACCATTAGGTCTGCTACATTATCTGTCATTTACCGCATTTAAATGTATTCTTTTTTCCTATGAAAATTAAAAGTCGATCTTCTCAAAAACTATAAGGTCTTTTTGAAAAATGTTTTCATTGAAAAAATTTTTTCCTCTTGTACCGACTGTCCCCTCCACATACCCTGAAAATTTGGAGTTTCTAGCTCGTATGGGGGCTTTGCTTATAACCGCTAAAGTCGGTGGCCGATCGCCTGCCATTTAAGTCTATGGGTAAAATGTGAACTTTTTAAAAGAAAATTCACATTAACCGCTAACAGTGAACACCTTTTGTTCGTTGCAAACTATTCACTGGCAGAACAGTTCGGCCCATCTCTAACCATTATTGACTAATGGAATATGAGGCCAACAAGTCTGGTTGGTAAAAGGTGTATTGCACTAAGGGGATGAGCTGGAAGAGGAGGACAGCGTGATGCTTTTGGAACTAAAGTAAGGATTGTGTATAGTTTTTAGACATAGGCAAACCAGGCAGATGCCTGGGGGGGGGGGCTGTAGGTAGGGATGGTCGGAATGCCAATTTACGATTCCGCGGTAAATCCGCATTCCGCCATTGCCAATTACCGATTCCGCTTTCCGCTACCAATTCCGGAATTTCCGGAAATCGCGGAAATTCCGCCCAACTTTAACATCGATTTTCTCAAAAACTATAAGGTCTTTTTGAAAACTTTTTTTGCATCTTGTTCAGAAGATTATGTTTAATAAACCCTGTAAATTTTGTGTTTCTAGCACTTAAGGGGGCTTTGCTATTAACCGCTAAAGTCGGAAGATTTTTACTGTAATGTAAAATGCAGAAATCAGGCAGATGCAGATTTTCTGCATTTTAGCTTATAGCAGGTATGTCAAACCAGTCCTTTGAGGGCCGGAGTCCTCACACATTTTTGACACAGCTCAAATTAACTGATGGGTCTGAATCAGGAAAGGTGTGGTCCATCAGGTAGAACACATTCCTCTCTTTCTCAGTCCATCCTAAACACTGGCATGGATCTGGCCCTCCAGGCCTGGAGTTTGACACCTGTAGCTTATAGTAAAAATCCGCCGACTTTAGCGGTTAATAGCAAAGCCCCCTTAAGGCCTAGAAACACCAAATTTTCAGGGTTTATTAAACTGAATCTTGTGAACAAGATGCAAAAAAAGTTTTCAAAAAGACCTTATAGTTTTTGAGAAAATCGATGTTAAAGTTGGGTGGAATTTCCGCGATTTCCGGCAGAAATTTCCGCGATTTCCGGCGGAAATCCGCCTACTGCACTTGCATTACTGATTTCCGCATTCCGATCGGAATTTCGGAAATTGCATTTCCGTGGAATCCGAATGAGCATCCCTAGCTGTAGGGAGGGCACCATAGAACTCTTAGCACACTGTACTTTATAGAATACTTATAGCCAACTGCTAGTTCCACTAACAAAAGAGATGGATAGTAAGTTTAACACCTAAATGTTCACTGCTTGTTACAACTCCAATTTGATTTCCAGGACAATATTCTAACCTGTAAAGGCCCAGGCTGTACATTAACAGTACAGTGTTTATAAAGTAGATACAAACCCCTCGAAACTTATTGGCAGGTTTTGTTATATGGGTTCAGTGATTTTGGGCCGGTCAGATGTACAGTGGTGTGAAAAACTATTTGCCCCCTTCCTGATTTCTTATTCTTTTGCATGTTTGTCACACTTAAATGTTTCTGCTCATCAAAAACTGTTAACTATTAGTCAAAGATAACATAATTGAACACACAATGCAGTTGTAAATGATGGTTTTTATTATTTAGTGAGAAAAATAACTCAAAACCTATATGGCCCTGTGTGAAAAAGAAATTGCCCCCTGAACCTAATAACTGGTTGGGCCACCCTTAGCAGCAATAACTGCAATCAAGCATTTGCGATAATTTGCAACAAGTCTTTTACAGCGCTCTGGAGGAATTTTGGCCCACTCATCTTTGCAGAATTGTTGTAATTCAGCTTTATTTGAGGGTTTTCTAGCATGAACCGCCTTTTTAAGGTCATGCCACAACATCTCAATAGGATTCAGGTCAGGACTTTGACTAGGCCACTCCAAAGTCTTCATTTTGTTTTTCTTCAGCCATTCAGAGGTGGATTTGCTGGTGTGTTTTGGGTCATTGTCCTGCTGCAGCACCCAAGATCGCTTCAGCTTGAGTTGACGAACAGATGGCCGGACATTCTCCTTCAGGATTTTTTGGTAGACAGTAGAATTCATGGTTGCATCTATCACAGCAAGCCTTCCAGGTCCTGAAGCAGCAAAACAACCCCAGACCATCACACTACCACCACCATATTTTACTGTTGGTATGATGCTCTTTTGCTGAAATGCTGTGTTACTTCTACGCCAGATGTAACGGGACACGCACCTTCCAAAAAGTTCAACTTTTGTCTCGTCGGTCCACAAGGTATTTTCCCAAAAGTCTTGCCAATCATTGAGATGTTTTTTTAGCTAAATTGAGACGAGCCTTAATGTTCTTTTTGCTTAAAAGTGGTTTGCGCCTTGGATATCTGCCATGCAGACCGTTTTTGCCCAGTCTCTTTTTTATGGTGGAGTCATGAACAATGACCTTAATTGAGGCAAGTGAGGCCTGCAGTTCTTTAGATGTTGTCCTGGGGTCTTTTGTGGCCTCTCGGATGAGTTTTCTCTGCGCTCTTGGGGTAATTTTGGTCGGCCAGCCTCTCCTGGGAAGGTTCATCACTGTTCCATGTTTTTGCCATTTGTGGATAATGGCTCTCACTGTGGTTCACTGGAGTCTCAAAGCTTTAGAAATGGCTTTATAACCTTTACCAGACTGATAGATCTCAATTACAGTACTTTGTTCTCATTTGTTCCTGAATTTCTTTGGATCTTGGCATGATGTCTAGCTTTTGAGGTGCTTTTGGTCTACTTCTCTGTGTCAGATTGCTCCTATTTAAGTGATTTCTTGATTGAAACAGGTGTGGCAGTAATTAGGCCTGGGGGTGACTACAGAAATTGAACTCAGGTGTGATAAACCACAGTTAAGTTATTTTTTAACAAGGGGGGCAATCACTTTTTCACACAGGGCCATGAAGATTTGGAGTTTTTTTCTCACTAAATAATAAAAACCATCATTTAAAACTGCATTTTGTGTTGAATTATGTTATCTTTGACTAATAGTTAACGGTTTTTGATGAGCAGAAACATTTAAGTGTGACAAACATGCAAAATAATAAGAAATCAGGAAGGGGGCAAATAGTTTTTCACACCACTGTATATGGCCTGGTAATAATTTGCGTATCCTATTCAAAATTATTTTAAGGAACCACATTATTTATTAATTTCTATGTAAACGAACAATTTCTTATTGGTGCCCAAAAAACAAATTGATGTAGGTTATGATCTTCCTGTTCACAAGATTGAGGTAGTGATACCAAGAATGCCTTCCTGGGGTGCCAGAATGGGCAGAAACAGCCCTGCTCTGTATAGAATGATCTTGGCCCCCTTGTTAAACCTATGTGGCACCTGGCATATGTTAAGAGGAAGTACATTTTTTATCTTTTATCTTTTTATATTTGAAAATGAAGAATAACGAATATTAAAAAGTACAGTTTCAGGAGGGGCATAAAATTCTTTTTTTATATTTATTTAAAAAAATAATAAAAATGTAGCCCCTCCTCCTCCAAAGGTTTTATTAACCCTTTGTCACCCATGCTGGCTTCCCCTCTCCTACAAAGCCCTGTCCATATCATGGACGAGAGGCTCATGTCCACCTCTATGCACTTTAGATGGGAGTAACTACTTCCATGTATGTGGGGATAGGTATTGCGGGGACCTATGTGATATCTGGAACTCTCATTTAATAAGGAGACTCCCAGTTGCCTAACCAATGCCTGTGTGATCTGAAGGAAGTCTAAGTAAATGTCAGGGGTGCTAACTCCTGGCCTGGGTAGCCAGGGGGCCATGGTCATATGTTTACCACCAAATTTCCTTAAAGAGACACTGAAGCGAGACTAAATCTCGCTTCAGCTCTCATTTATAGCAGGGGCACGCGGCTGCACGAGGGTCCCTGACCCCCCAACCCACCCCCCGCATACCTTGGTCGTAAAACTTGGTCGCAGATTAGCCCTTCCTAGAGGCAGGGCTAACGGCTGCAGCCCTGCCTCACAGCGCGTCTATCAGACGCGCATCGCCGCCTCTCCCCCGCCCCTCTCAGTGAAGGAAGACTGAGAGGGGCGGGGGAGAGGCGGAGATACGCGTCTGACAGATGCGCGTGGGGCAGGGCTGCGGCGGTTAGCCCTGCCCCAATGCGGAAGCGCTCCCCCGCATTACGGAGGGGATTTGGGGGGACAGGGACCCCCGTTAAGCCGCGGGATAGCGGCGTTTTAGCAGGGGCACACGTGCCCCTGCTATATATGAGGTCTGAAGCGAGATCTATTCTCGCTTCAGACTCTCTTTAAAGCCTTCTTTTTCTATAGTTCAACTCTTTTTACCACATGTGATGCTGCTTGGCACATTTTCATTATTTCAATGCTTTTCAATGGAAAATCTTCATCATGTTTATAAATGTGACCTAATGTGTATGTCATGTACTGTAAATATATCTGGAACAAGCATAAGTTTTAGGCTTGGTTCACATTAGCTTTTGCCAACGGAACCGGCCGTACGGTTCTGTGGTCCGTTCCACTGACAAAAAAATGCAGCAGGACTCAATTTTCCGGACCGTTTCGCTCCGCGGAATGGAAACGGAAAGTTTTGCAGCACAATAAGAACCTATGGAAAACGGACGTTTTACAGCACACTGGTTGAAAAATGGATCAGGATCCAGATGGCCAGATCCGTACGGCCTGCTCTGCAAAAAAACGCAGATGTGAACCAGGCCTAACAGGATAGTGTCATGCACATGCAAGATAATGCTCAGCTAAGACAGTATTTTTATTCCATCTCAACTGAAACCTAAGCATGAGTACAATTCGATGGACGTATGTCTTTTTTCAACCAAAATAACTATGTAACTATGTAACTCTTTCACTATGCTGATTAGTGATTGCTAATGCTAAATGATGAGTTACAAATAAGTTACAAATACAAATAAGTCTTTCTGTGGACACCACTAGCTCATTCACTGCCCAAAATCCCTCCTACTATCTCCATAAGGGCCCTTTTCCACTAGAGCGATTGTGATTGCTGAATCGCAAAATCGCAAATCGCTAGTGATTTTTAAATCGCTAGAGTTGTTACTTTATCATAGAAATCACGAGAAGTATTTTCCACTACAGTGATTAGATTTGGAAATCGCTAATCTTGCTTGCTGGAGCGATTTTTACAATGATAATGCAATGCAAATGAAAATCACAAATCGCAATCGCATAACACAATTAATGAAAAATCGCAATCGCAATCGCTGGCGTTTGTGATTTGTGATTGCGATTGCTAGTGCAAAAGGGCCCTTAAACAGCACAGGATGCTTAGCGATTGCTAAGCAGCATGTCTGTACAGTACTGCTTTCTTAAAATATTGCTCTAATAAGCAATTAATAAATGTAGGGGGACAGAAATTTAGCATGTGCACAAAGCTTAATCTGCAAGCATATTTGTTCATTGCTTCACTTTAACTGTGTTCACTTTGGACAGCAAGTGAGCTTGATACAACAAAAAGTAATGGCCGATGCTCATAAAGGACCCATTTCCACTAAGCCTGAATCCGGGCTGAACCTGCAGCATTTCCACACAGGCGAGTGAGGCAGGGAAATGCTGCCTATCTCTATGATGGGCTTGCAGTCCAGATGGCAGTGTGTACCCAAAACCCTTTGGCCCTGCATGGTGGAAACCGGCCCTCAGTGATTGGTCATGATTAAGGACCACTATCCCGAAAAAGTAGGCAGTTAAAATCTGACAGAACCGACAGGTTTTAGGTCAGTCTATCTCCTCATAAGGGCCTCTCAGGTTTTTTTCTGTTTTCAACAACATTTCCTGAACAGCAGTTTAACTGCCAAAAGATACCAGCCAGCCTCCCTACTCGCACATTATGTTGTTAGGGCCTGTTTCCACTACACACAGATTGGATGCAGAATAGATGCAGAACAATTGACTCCAATGACTGTCTATGGGAAAATCTGCATCGGAAAAATCGCATTTAGTGGAAACAGGCTCATAGGCATTCATTGGAGTCAGTATTCTGCATCCAGAGTCCATGTGTAGTGGAAACAGGCCCTTATGACTTTGCAACTGCTGTGCAGGAAATGCTGTTGAAAACAAAGAAAACCCTGAAAATCCCCATGAAGAGCCTGTCGGTTCTGTCAGATTTTAACTGCCTACTTTTTCGGGATAGTGGGTCTTTAATGAAATCATGACCAATCAATGAGGGCCGGTTTCCACCATGCAGGGCCAAAGGGCTTTGGGTACACATTGCTATCTGGACTGCAAGCCCATCATAGAAATAGGCAGAATAACCCCGCCTCACTTGCCTGTGTGGACTGTGGAAACGCTGCAGGTTCGGCCCGGATTTAGGCTTAGTAGAAACGGGTCCTGCCATCGGCCATTACTTTTTGTCGTATCAAGCTTACTTCCTGTCCAAAGTGAAAACAGTTAAAGTGAAGCAATGAACAAATATGCTTGCAGATTAAGCTTTGTGCACAAGCTAAATTTCTGTCACCCTACTTATTAATTGATTATTAGAGCAATATTTTAAGAAAGCAGTACTGTACAGACATGCTGCTCAGCTATTGCTAAGCATCCTGTGCTGTTTTATGGAGATAGTAGGAGGGATTATGGGCAGTGAATGAGATAGTGGTGTCCACAGAAAGACTTATTTGTATTTGTAACTTATTTGAAGGACTCCAGGTAAGCCATGCTATATCGTAGAAGCTTGTCTAGGCAATAGTAGCCATAGGCTAAGATGCTGAAAACTCACTGCTCGCCAGTTTTGTTTTAAAGGAAACCTGAACTGAGAGGGATATGGATGCTGCCATATTTATTTCCTTTTAAACAATGCAAATTGCCTGGCTATCCTGCTGATCCTCTGCCTGTGTAATTTAGTGTTTAGTCATAGACCGTGGGCCCGCAGATCATGTTTGACTGAATTTGCTTGTTTCAAGTGTGTGATTCAGACACAAGATAGATCAGGAGGACACCAGGCAGCTGGCATTGTTTAAAAGGAAATAAATATGGCAGCCTACATATCCATCTCACTTCAGGTGTCCTTTAACCAGCTAGTGAGGGGCATGTTTGTAGAAGATACTGCAAATCCGGTGTAAGAAAAGTATGTGTAATTTCAGGCATCTGGTTTTACGGTAATTTCTTTCTATATCTGTGTAAGTTATAAAAGTTGTTAGCTAGCACTGCTGGAGCTAAATCAATCTCCTAGTGTTCTTATGCTGGGAACACATGATGCAATTTCCCGCCCAATCGATGGCGATTATTTCCGACATGTTTAATCCGTGTCCGATCAAGAAAGGGATCAATTTTGCAAAGTTATCATTGGAAAATCGAATGGCAAAAATTTTTTTGTTCAGGAGAAATTTGGACATGTTCAACGTCCTGTCCAAACATCAGTCATTTGAACAGGAAATTGCATTGTGTGTTCCCAGCATTAGGTTTAACTAGAAATGTTGATAAGATCTACACAGATGATAAACATTACAGACAGATAATTACATTGAGAGAGGAAAGAACACTGTGTGGGTATTAACAGAGAACATTTTAGAAACACATTTTAAACAGGGATCAACACGTTTTGTAAGTAGTTTACTATCACCAGGGCAGCAAAGTAACAGCTTAGGGCCCTTTTCCACTGCCCTGCATTTGTGATCTGATTCTGATTGCTAACAGAATGCAAAACGCAGGGTGCAATAAAACGAATGGCCTTTTCCATTATTTCAATCCGACTGTGTTACGATTTTGCCCCCAGCGCAATCGTTGTCCTGCCGCGTTTTGGATGCGATTGAGCTCCTATACTGAGTATAGTAGCTCATTCACAAACGCATTAGTGGAAGCTACTTTGAAACACGATTGCAACTCAGCACGATTGCGTTTCATAATGGAAAGGAGCCCTTATACTGTACATCCTGGAGTTACTGTATGGAGCTCAAATCAGTAATGCCAGTATATTGCATTACTAATTAGGTCCCAATTTTAAGACATAAAATGCTTAAATATAAGTACTCTGGTATTTTAAATCAGTATATAGACTTCTTAACAATATAGCTGAGAGGGCATATCTCTCTCTCAGATCTATTTATCAAACAATAGATCATTAAATCAGCATAGAAAAAAGGTACGTGGGACTATTGCAGTCCCATGAAATAAAGGACATAACATGTTCATGTAAGCTGTCCTAACTGAAATGAATGTAAAAGGTTGCTACCACATTTTCATTGCATATCAGAAGCCCTCTACCTGCTCCAGTGTGACCAGGCATTCAAATATCAGATGCCCTCTGCCTGCACCAGTGTGACCAGGCATTCAAATATTAGATGTCCTCTGCCTGCACCAGTGTGACCAGGCATTCAAATATCAGATGCCCTCTGCCTGCACGAGTGTGACCAGGCATTCAAATATCAGATGCCCTCTGCATGCGCCAGTGTGACCAGGCATTCAAATATCAGATGCCCTCTGAATGCGCCAGTGTGACCAGGCAGTCAAATATCAGATGCCCGCTGCCTGCACCAGTGTGACCAGGCATTCAAATATCAGATGCCCTCTGCCTGCACAAGTGTGACCAGGCATTCAAATATCAGATGCCCTCTGCATGCGCCAGTGTGACCAGGCATTCAAATATCAGATGCCCTCTGCATGCGCCAGTGTGACCAGGCATTCAAATATCAGATGCCCTCTGCATGCGCCAGTGTGACCAGGCATTCAAATATCAGATGCCCTCTGAATGCGCCAGTGTGACCAGGCAGTCAAATATCAGATGCCCGCTGCCTGCACCAGTGTGACCAGGCATTCAAATATCAGATGCCCTCTGCCTGCACAAGTGTGACCAGGCATTCAAATATCAGATGCCCTCTGCATGCGCCAGTGTGACCAGGCATTCAAATATCAGATGCCCTCTGAATGCGCCAGTGTGACCAGGCAGTCAAATATCAGATGCCCGCTGCCTGCACCAGTGTGACCAGGCATTCAAATATCAGATGCCCTCTGCCTGCACAAGTGTGACCAGGCATTCAAATATCAGATGCCCTCTGCATGCGCCAGTGTGACCAGGCATTCAAATATCAGATGCCCTCTGAATGCGCCAGTGTGACCAGGCAGTCAAATATCAGATGCCCTCTGCCTGCGCCAGTGTGACTAGGCATTCAAATATCAGATGCCCTCTGCCTGCGCCAGTGTGACCAGGCATTCAAATATCAGATGCCCTCTGCCTGCACCAGTGTGACCAGGCATTCAAATATCAGATGCCCTCTGCCTGCACCAGTGTGACCAGGCATTCAAATATCAGATGCCCTCTGCCTGCACGAGTGTGGCCAGGCATTCAAATATCAGATGCCCTCTGCATGCGCCAGTGTGACCAGGAATTCAAAGATCAGATGCCCTCTGCCTGCGCCAGTGTGACCAGGCATTCAAATATCAGATGCCCTCTGCCTGCGCCAGTGTGACCAGGCATTCAAATATCAGATGCCCTCTGCCTGCACCAGTGTGACCAGGCATTCAAATATCAGATGCCCTCTGCCTGCACGAGTGTGATCAGGCATTCAAATATCAGATGCCTTCTGAATGCGCCAGTGTGACCAGGCATTCAAATATCAATAAGATGCCCTCTGCCTGCGCCAGAGTGACCAGGAATTCAAACATCAGATGCCCTCTGCCTGCGCCAGTGTGACCAGGCATTCAAATATCAGATGCCCTCTGCCTGCACCAGTGTGACCAGGCATTCAAATATCAGATGCCCTCTGCCTGCACGAGTGTGATCAGGCATTCAAATATCAGATGCCCTCTGAATGCGCCAGTGTGACCAGGCTTTCAAATGTCAGCCTCTCAGTCCAGTTACTGATATAAACAGGCTTGATCACCCTTAATACTTACATCAAATTGTTCCTGCGCATCGGAAATTCGTTTAAGCCCAAATGCAAACCCCTCCTTCCGATTTGAATTTAGTTGGCGCAGAGACAAATCTGCAGCTGCTTCTACTTGTGAGTCATTACAAGCAATGGGGGTCAGCTGCGGTTCTTGCTTGCTTTGTCCTTTCGGTCTTGATGTTCCAATGTGGAGTACACTGGCACACACCAGCAGCAATATCGCAAACTTCATCCTTCCGTAAAGAAGGAGACAATCTTAGATCCACTTGATTCAACACAACCCTAACTATGATGGACCATACAAAAAAACAGAAAACACCATCAGAACTTATATATAATGCAAGCATCTGGACAGCTGCATCACCTTTGACCTACCAAAGTCATCAGTAAACAAAGAAATCAATGATTTGGTGAATGGATAACATTAGACTAGAAAGTGAATCTTTAAACACAAAATCAATTAGCTAATCCTGTTGTATGCTAATAACCTCGAGTATCTTTTTTACTAATATGTTGTAAGGACTTTTTTTTTTATTCAATTGAAATCAATATACAAGCAAAATGAACCCAATATTCTTAGCAAAATAAAATTAACTTCTTAAAAAATGTATAGTGTATTTTAAGTTTTATTTGTTCATTCGGTTTAGTTTTAAAATATTTTTTTATTTCGCAGATATTATAGAAACAAATGATATTGTGATATTTGCTCATAGCTCCACCTGCACATTTGACTGACACATTTTGAAAATTCAAGGAAAGCTGGTTGTTATTATTATTATACATTTATAGTTGGGTTGGGTTGACACATTTTCTACACATTTTCTTTTTTACAGAGCACTAAAAAAAGTCCCGTCACTAACAATCCCTCAGTAGTTTCATAACCTAATATGCCTGACAATTTTAGGTAGAAGCCAAATAATCTACAAGCATGTTTGGAATCTGAAGCACTGGGAATGAACCCATGCAAACATACATAGAACCTATCCCATGCATTGCAAACATACATAGAACATATGGCAGTGGTGTAGTGGTTAGCACACTTGCCTTGCAGCGCCAGGGCACTATCTGCACAGAGTTTGTATGTTCTCCCCGTGTCTACATGGGTTTCCTCCAAGGCTCTTCAGTTTCCACCCACATCCCAAAAACATACTGATAAGTTAATACACTTCCCCTAAATTGTCCATAGTAAATTATATACACTACACAATACATTTATAGACATATGACAATGGCAGTGGCGTAGCAAAAGGGGTTGCAGAGGTTTCGACCGCATCGGGGCCCTTGTGCCACATGGGCCTTGAAGGACCCTCCCTCAACTGCAGTATTAACTCTCTATTGATCCTGTGGTCATAATAATCCCTTCTATAGATACTTTGAATAGTGGTAATCATTAACAAACTGTTCCCCATCCCCTTTTTGTATCTCTGACTCTGTAGTCGCCATTGCCAGGTTTTGGTGCGCCGTATCAATTGTTATGTATAGAGTGCTTGGGGGGCCCCAATGTAAAACTTGCAATGGGGCCCACAGGTCCTCAGCTACTCCACTGGACAATGGTAGGCAGAGCCGGGAGGACACAGAGGCCCGAGAGGCTCCGGCCTCTGAACGGAAGGTCATCAGGTCAGGATAGGGCGCTTCACAGGCATTCCAATCTTCAGGCACCCCAGGAAAAAAAATTCCACAGTCTTGAGAGACACAGCTAAGGGAGCGAACATAAAAAGCTCTTTGCACAGTTGTTCTGAAAGACTGCAACTAATAAGGAGTCATGCATAGTTTAGATTACTAAGATTGGTAGACAGTTCCTTGTTTGTTTTTTTAACTCTTAATCACTGACTTCTGTCAGTGACGTCATCCAGCTGCTCCCCCAGGAAGCCGCCCAGTCAAGCATGGCTGGCTGATGGAGAATGGAATTCTAACGGAGAAAGGTATGTGTCCTCCATCCTGAACCTGTGCTCTGAAAGTCAGGGAGACAGGCTGTAAAGGCTTCTGTACTTCCCCCTACCCCCCTTCACTCCTAGTACTGAAAAGGACCTGAACTTACAAAAATGACACTGCAGTGTCCTAATGCTGCCATGCTAGAGCAAAGGCAGCCATACATCAGAGGCGGACTGGCCAGGGGGGAAGGGGGGCAATCTCCCCCCAGGCCGCCTTTCATTCAGTGATTTAGGGCGGGTCTGGTGTATTCAGGTTTGTTGTAAGGCAATCTGAAACACTAGGCTAGCTGATAAAAGTGCAACTGGAGGGCAAGCAAGTTGGTAACTTTACACAGCATGATGCAGAGCTTGCCTGGAGGGTCTGTGGGCAAAAATCTGTCTGGTCTCTCCCCTATGTTATAATGACTGCATGTGTGGATAAGGTGTTAAACAAGTTGAAAAGTTTTTGACAGTCCCTAGACTCCAGGAGGGCTGCTTTTTGACTTGTGTGAGAGACTGGCAGGGACATGAGTCAAATTACAGGCAAGTCGCCTCTGTGTGATGTGGGGCTGCAATTCTGATAAGCTCTCTGCTCTTTCTCAGTCTCTCTCCACTCCTCCTCTCTCTGGGCTAGTGCACGCCAAAATCACAATAGCAATCACTAGCAATTTGTGAGTGTGATTTTGTGAAGCGATTTTCAGAGCGATTTTTTAAAATGAATCGCTCCCAAAAATGCTTCATGCAGTGTGTTTGCGATTTTGAAAAAATCACAACGCTGCTGTGAGAATACAGTAATAGGGTAACAATAGCCAATCGCTTTTCAAATCACTGTTGATTTGAAAAACGCTCAGACACACCGTTGGTGGGCATCCCCAGCTTCTGCTGCATCCGCCGCCACCCCCTAGTGTATAAATGTGCCCCCAGTGTGTATTTATACATAACCTGTCCTGTGTTGCCCACTGTGCTGTGCCCATACATCTTCTGCTCCTCCATTTGCGCTTCACATGCCGCTGGCATTTAGCACACGTGACATCACACATGCGCCACACACTATATGCTGGTGGCACTGGCATGTGAGCAGGGCAGTTTCTAGGCTAAATTTCACCCAGGGCGAGGGAGTAAAAATCGCCCCCCCCCCCTTCCCCGCCATGGAGCCAGGTATAGGTGCCCACAGTTTAGGTTAGCTATGTAGGTGCCACCAGTATGAATTAGATAGGTAGGTGCCTGCAGTATAGGTTTGGTAGGAAGGTGCCTGCAGTATAGCCTCCCTGGCGGTTTTTTAAAATCCGCCAGGGGGCAGCAAATACCTTTTTTTTAATTTTTTTTTTTTTCATGTAGCGAGACAATGTCTCGCTACATGATAGCCGCTGCTGAGCGGCATCCCCCCAGCCCCTCCGATCGCCGCCGGCGAACGGAGATCAAGAGATCCCGTTCAAAGAACGGGATCTCTTGGAGGGCTTCCCCCGTCGCCATGGCGACGGGGCGGGATGACGTCACCGACGTCATTGACGTCGTGACGTCAAAGGGGAATCCGATCCACCCCACGGCGCTGCCTGGCACTGATTGGCCAGGCAGCGCACGGGGTCTGGGGGGGGGGGGGGGGGCGGCTGCAGCGACGGGTATAGCGGCGGATCGGCGGGCAGCGGCGGCGATCGGAGGTTACACGCAGCTAGCAAAGTGCTAGCTGCGTGTAACAAAAAAAAAATTATGCAAATCGGCCCAGCGGGGCCTGAGCGGTGCCTCCCGGCGGCATAGCCCGAGCTCAGCTCGGGCTTACCGCCAGGGAGGTTAAGTTAGGTAGGTAGGTGCCTGCAGTATAGGTTAGGTAGGTAGGTGCCTGCAGTATAGGTTAGATAGGTAGGTGCCTGCAATATAGATAGGTAGCTTAGATAGGTAGGTGACAGTATAGGTTAGATAGGTAGGTAGGTGACTGCAGTATAGGTTAGATAGGTAGGTGCCTGCTGTATAGGTTAGATAGGTAAGTGCTTGCAGTATAGGTTTGGTAGGTAGGTGCCTGCAGTATAGGTTTGGTAGGTGCCTGCAGTATAGGTTAGATAGGTAGGTGACTGCAGTATAGCTTAGATAAGTAGGTGCCAGTATAGGATAGATAGGTAGGTGACTGCAGTATAGGTTAGATAGGTAGGTGCCTGCTGTATAGGTTAGATAGGTAAGTGCTTGCAGTATAGGTTAGGTAGGTAGGTACCTGCAGTATAGCTTAGGTAGGTGACTACAGTATAGCTTAGATAAGTAGGTGCCAGTATAGGATAGATAGGTAGGTGACTGCAGTATAGCTTAGGTAGGTGACTGCAGTATAGCTTCAATAAGTAGGTGCCAGTATAGGTTACAACGGTAGGTGACTGCAGTATAGGATAGATAGGTAGATAACTGCAGTATAGGTTAGGTAGGTAGGTGCTGCAGTATAGATTAGGTAGGTAGGTAGGTGCTGCAGTATAGATTAGGTAGGTAGGTAGGTAGGTGCTGCAGTATAGAGTAGGTAGGTAGGTGCTGCAGTACAGATTAGGTAGGTAGGTAGGTGCTGCAGTATAGATTAGGTAGGTAGGTGCTGCAGTATAGAGTAGGTAGGTAGGTAGGTAGGTGCTGCAGTATAGAGTAGGTAGGTAGGTGCTGCAGTACAGATTAGGTAGGTAGGTAGGTGCTGCAGTATAGATTAGGTAGGTAGGTGCTGCAGTATAGATTAGGTAGGTAGGTGCTGCAGTATAGATTAGGTAGGTAGGTGCTGCAGTATAGATTAGGTAGGTAGGTAGATGCTGCAGTATAGATTAGGTAGGTAGGTGCTGCAGTATAGATTAGGTAGGTAGGTGCTGCAGTATAGATTAGGTAGGTAGGTGCTGCAGTATAGATTAGGTAGGTAGGTGCTGCAGTATAGGATAGATAGGTAGGTGCTGCAGTATAGGATAGATAGGTAGGTGCTGCAGTATAGATTAGGTAGGTAGGTGCTGCAGTATAGATTAGGTAGGTAGGTAGGTGCTGCAGTATAGGCTAGGTAGGTAGGTGCTGCAGTATAGATTAGGTAGGTGCTGCAGTATAGATTAGGTAGGTAGGTGCTGCAGTATAGAGTAGGTAGGTAGGTGCTGCAGTATAGATTAGGTAGGTAGGTGCTGCAGTATAGATTAGGTAGGTGCTGCAGTATAGATTAGGTAGGTAGGTAGGTAGGTGCTGCAGTATAGATTAGGTAGGTAGGTAGGTGCTGCAGTATAGGTTAGGTAGGTGCTGCAGTATAGGGTAGGTAGGTAGGTGCTGCAGTATAGGGTGGGTAGGTAGGTAGGTGCTGCAGTATAGGTTAGGTAGGTAGGTGCTGCAGTATAGGTTAGGTAGGTAGGTGCTGCAGTATAGGTTAGGTAGGTAGGTGCTGCAGTATAGGTTAGGTAGGTAGGTGCTGCAGGCAGCCCCGTTTCTATGGGCGTGCGATGCGTGCAATCGCCCGGGGCGCTGGATTGTTGTGGCCGGAGGGGGGCGCTGTGGTGGTGGAAGCGGGTATAATAGTAATAACTCACCTTTCTTCATCTGCAGCCGAGTAGCCGTTCCCACGCTGCTGCTTCAATGTACTTCCTTTCTCGGCATCTGTCTCAGTAACAGCGCCCCCTGTGATGATGTTCCGCATGTCAACACAAGGGGCGCTGTTACTGAGACAGATGCCGGGACAGGAAGTACATTGAAGCAGCAGCGTGGGATCGGCTATTCGGCTGAAGATGAAGAAAGGTGAGTTATTACTGTTATGCCCGCTCCCACCACCGCTGCAGCACCTACCTAACTACCTACCCTATACTGCAGCACCTACCTACCTACCTACCCTATACTGCAGCACCTACCTACCTAACCTATACTGCAGCACCTACCTACCTAACCTATACTGCAGCACCTACCTACCTAACCTATACTGCAGCACCTACCTACCTAACCTATACTGCAGCACCTACCTACCTACCCACCCTATACTGCAGCACCTACCTACCTACCCTATACTGCAGCACCTACCTAACCTATACTGCAGCACCTACCTACCTACCTAATCTATACTGCAGCACCTACCTACCTACCTACCTACCTACCTAATCTATACTGCAGCACCTACCTAATCTATACTGCAGCACCTACCTACCTACTCTATACTGCAGCACCTACCTACCTAATCTATACTGCAGCACCTACCTAATCTATACTGCAGCACCTACCTACCTAACCTATACTGCAGCACCTACCTACCTACCTAATCTATACTGCAGCACCTACCTACCTAATCTATACTGCAGCACCTACCTAATCTATACTGCAGCACCTACCTACCTAACCTATACTGCAGCACCTACCTACCTACCTAATCTATACTGCAGCACCTACCTACCTAATCTATACTGCAGCACCTACCTATCTATCCTATACTGCAGCACCTACCTATCTATCCTATACTGCAGCACCTACCTACCTAATCTATACTGCAGCACCTACCTACCTAATCTATACTGCAGCACCTACCTACCTAATCTATACTGCAGCACCTACCTACCTAATCTATACTGCAGCATCTACCTACCTACCTAATCTATACTGCAGCACCTACCTACCTAATCTATACTGCAGCACCTACCTACCTAATCTATACTGCAGCAGCTACCTACCTAATCTATACTGCAGCACCTACCTACCTACCTAATCTGTACTGCAGCACCTACCTACCTACTCTATACTGCAGCACCTACCTACCTACCTACTCTATACTGCAGCACCTACCTACCTACCTACCTAATCTATACTGCAGCACCTACCTACCTAATCTATACTGCAGCACCTACCTACCTAACCTATACTGCAGTTATCTACCTATCTATCCTATACTGCAGTCACCTACCGTTGTAACCTATACTGGCACCTACTTATTGAAGCTATACTGCAGTCACCTACCTAAGCAATACTGCAGTCACCTACCTATCTATCCTATACTGGCACCTACTTATCTAAGCTATACTGCAGTCACCTACCTAAGCTATACTGCAGGTACCTACCTACCTAACCTATACTGCAAGCACTTACCTATCTAACCTATACAGCAGGCACCTACCTATCTAACCTATACTGCAGTCACCTACCTATCTATCCTATACTGGCACCTACTTATCTAAGCTATACTGCAGTCACCTACCTATCTAACCTATACTGCAGGCACCTACCAAACCTATACTGCAGGCACCTACCTACCAAACCTATACTGCAAGCACTTACCTATCTAACCTATACAGCAGGCACCTACCTATTTAACCTATACTGCAGTCACCTACCTACCTATCTAACCTATACTGTCACCTACCTATCTAAGCTACCTATCTATATTGCAGGCACCTACCTATCTAACCTATACTGCAGGCACCTACCTACCTAACCTATACTGCAGGCACCTACCTACCTAACCTATACTGCAGGCACCTTCCTACCAAACCTATACTGCAGGCACCTACCTATCTAATTCATACTGGTGGCACCTACATAGCTAACCTAAACTGTGGGCACCTATACCTGGCTCCATGGCGGGGAAGGGGGGGGGGGGCGATTTTTACACCCTCGCCCTGGGTGAAATTTAGCCTAGAAACTGCCCTGGCTGCAGTATAGGGTAGGTAGGTAGGTGCTGCAGTATAGGGTAGGTAGGTAGGTAGGTGCTGCAGTATAGGGTAGGTAGTTAGGTAGGTGCTGCAGCGGTGGTGGGAGCGGGCATAACAGTAATAACTCACCTTTCTTCATCTTCAGCCGAATAGCCGATCCCACGCTGCTGCTTCAATGTACTTCCTGTCCCGGCATCTGTCTCAGTAACAGCGCCCCTTGTGTTGACATGCGGAACATCATCACAGGGGGCGCTGTTACTGAGACAGATGCCGAGAAAGGAAGTACATTGAAGCAGCAGCGTGGGAACGGCTACTCGGCTGAAGATGAAGAAAGGTGAGTTATTACTATTATACCCGCTCCCACCACCACAGCGCCCCCCTCCGGCCACAACAATCCAGCGCCCCGGGCGATTGCACGCATCGCACGCCCATAGAAACGGGGCTGCATGTGAGCCACAAATAGAACAGACGAAGCTGAAGGTGGATGGGCACCGTGTGGTATAAACGACACAGGACAGGTAATGTATAAATGCAGACATGGGGGCACATTTATACACTAGGGGGAACCGCACCAGAGGTTTTGTCGCATCCATCACTCTCACTTTACAAAGTACATAGTCATGTCACTGACTGTCCTCTGATGAGCTCACTTTCTATTCACTGCCAAAGTCATAATCTAATCTTCTACCATATTATTATTATGTATTTATATAGCACTGACATCTTCTGCAGCACTTTACAGGGTACATAGTCATGTCACTGACTGTCCTCAGAGGCGCTCACAATCTAATCCTACCATAGTCATAGTCTAATACCCTACAATATTATTATTATGTATTTATATAGCACTGACATCTTCTGCAGCACTGTAGAGAGTACATAGTCATGTCACTGACTGTCCTCAGAGGAGCTCACAATCTAATCCCTACCATAGTCATAGTCTGATGTCCTACCATATTATTATTATGTATTTATATAGCCCTGACATCTTCTGCAGCACATTACAGAGTACATAGTCATGTCACTGACTGTCCTCAGAGGAGCTCACAATCTAATCCTACCATAGTCATAGTCTAATGCCCTACCATATTATTATTATGTATTTATATAGAACTGACATCTTCTGCAGCACTGTAGAGAGTACATAGTCATGTCACTGACTGTCCTCAGAGGAGCTCACAATCTAATCCCTACCACAGTCATAGTCTAATATCCTACCATATTATTATTATGTATTTATATGGCACTGACGTCTTCTGCAGCACTGTACAGAGTACATAGTCGTGTCACTGACTGTCCTCAGAGGAGCTCACAATATAATCCCTGCCATAGTCATAGACTAATATTTTCACTATAGGATTGTTTGGGGGGAAACCAGTTGACTTATTAGTATGTTTTGAAGATGTAGGAGAATATGAAGTATCTGAATGAAATCTGGGGGCACTTATACCTGGCTTCCTATATTGGTGGAACCTATACCTGAAGTGATACTGGGGGCCCCTATACCTGTACCTGGCTACCTAACCACGGGGCACCTACTCCTGGCTACCTAAAACTCATAGCACAAAAAGACTTCAAGTGATCTCCACTACTGATGATTACTGTATGCGTGCCAAATGCAGTCCTGTAGAGCAGCTCACTATATAAACCACCCCGTAAAGAGAAACAATAACTAAGATGTGGCCGATTGGGGGGGGGGGGGGGGCTCACTTGGGCAGCTCAGCCTCTGTTGGTGGTAGACCTTGTCCCGGCCCGGCACTTATGGTAGCGATTAAATTGTGAGCACCTCTGAGGGACAGTTAAGTGACAAGACAATATTCTCTGTATAGCACTGTGGAAGATGTTGGCTCTATAAATACTAAATTCTAATAATACTAATTCTATGCAGATAGTTTCCTGGCCAGGATTTTAAATAGTAGCTTAAACCCAGGATAGAGTTTCACCCCAATTAGTAGTGAATATCCCTTTAAAAATGTTTCCTTTGTGTAATAGTTCACAAGGGACATCTGTGTGAAAACTCTTCCACAGTGTGATGTTTTAGCCCTGGCTATGACTACCCAAATGATGGCTGCAAACCCTCCCCACTACAAACTGGCAATGTATAATAAATCCAAGCATGATCTGGAGGATTACTAATGCTGTTCTATGATAATCTCCACCACTGAGAATATGTAGCATCTATCGGTGACATACTCCACTTAATATTGCCAGGCAATTACACCCACAGGCATCAACCATGATCACAGTACTGCAGAGGACATGATCAACAATGACATGCACAGATCTTTGACTTCTAACAGTGCTCTATATCACTGTTTCTCAACAATATTATAGCATGTACCCCTTTATTAATTACATTAGCCAAGTACCCCCAAATGTGGGGGAAATCATCTCAAGTGCCCTTGACACAAATGTATTTGCTAGGAGAACTCCATAATTGTGTATAAAAACATCAAACATTCCTTAAAGAAGACCTGTAATAAAAAAAAACCCTCTGGGTGATACTTACCTTGGGAGGAGGAAGCCTCTGGATCCTAATGAGGCTCCCTCTATACTCCAATGTCCTGGCAATCCAGCTGTAATGATCTGCTAGTATGTGAGGGACACTAGCAGACAGGCAGATATCAGACGCTCCCAGGCAGGGAAACGCCGTACAATACAGTCAGTGACAGTAGAAGGCAGAACTGACACTGCAATACAGATACCGAGAATGGTCAGGCAAATCGAGTCGGCAACAGATCAGATTGGCAAGGTACAAAATCGGCAGGCAAAATCTGAGTGAGTATTCAGACAGAGGTCAATACACAATATCACAGAAATAATCAAGGCCTGAACTAGTGTGAAATCCCCGGGGTCCTGGCTGCCGGTTCAAAGCACACACGGACTGACTATGGTCTGAAGCCTTCACAGAGTTGTGTTAGCTAGAGCAGACAATGCAAGACTGACAGAATGAGGATTAAGAAGCCCGGGGAGACAAGAAAGGCACGCCCCCATCATGCCCAGCAAATTAGAATCCGGAGTTGGATCCATGCATGTCAACTGACCGGCTGTCAGCTGACACGCTTCCTAAGGGCATAAGGGGCGCGACGCTGACAGCGCACACGCCCGCCCTAACTCATCATCTGGTTCGCGTGAGAGCGATCCCCCACCAGAGCGCCGCCGACGTCATCAGCGCTGGTGCGGCTGGCAGACACGGAAGTTTCGGATGCGCCGCCAGCCGCGGCGGCAGAGGTATTCTCCGCAGATCTAACACCAGCATGGCGACCCCCCGAACAGCGGTGAGGTAAATATTTACCTACCACGATCCTGAAACTCCAAGAGAAGAGACCCAGCACCGTCTTCAAGCGTATTATAAGCTCTTTTATTAATTTAAAGCATCAAAAAAGACAAAAAGGGCAAGTCTGTGCGACGTTTCGAGAGGAGACTCCTCTCTTTCTCAAGCTGACAAGCCCTCTCTGAAATAATAATCTCTCTATAAACTCCTCTCCCTCCCGACCGGCGGCCACCAAATGTGGCAGCCGGTCGGGGAGGATCGGGAGAAAAAGAAACAGAACCAACCTAAAAAGAAGACTCCAGGCGTCCAGATCAAAAAATCATCAGCAAGACATCTATCCATAAACACATGGACCCAACTCGCACTCCCGGTTGAGACCCCCTGGACCAAGGGCATCCAGCTTCCTAATCCAAAACAGCTCCCGTCTCAATAATAATTTGACCCTATCACCCCCCCTTCATGGCGGGGGGACAGAGTCAATCACCTGGACCCTCAACTGGCTAACATTATGGCGACAGGCAGAAAAATGGCTAGCAACCGCTTGTTCAGATGTGCCAGAGCGGATAGCTGACTTATACGCTGAGATGCGCTTTTTAAGTATCTGTGTGGTCATCCCCACATAAATCAATCCGCAGGGGCAACGAAGAAGATACACAACATATGCAGAGTCACATGTGTAATAGCCATTGATTGAAAACAGTTTCCCTGTAGTAGGGTGTGTAAAAGTATCTCCTTTAACAATGGAATTACACATATGACACGACAAACAGGGAAAAGTCCCTCTTCTTATAATAGTTGAATTAGCAGTCCGAGAGCCAATATCTGCCCTCACCAAAGTGTCACCAACTGTAGGAGCCCGTCTGTATGACATAAGTGGATATTCCTGAAATTCTATAATCTGTGGAAAGCCTTGTTTTAATAAAGGCCAGTGTTTTCTGACAATTTTCTCAATCTGTTTAGAATTGGTTGAAAAGGTGGTAACAAGAGAAATCTGTCTGGAGCGTGGTCTTTTAGCTGAGGAGGATCGACTAAAAGGATTGCACAAATCTAGAGGATAATCTCTCTGAACAAATCTATTGGCCATTTCTTTCAGACGTGTATCTCTCAATGTAACATCAGACACTGTTCTATTTACATGTTCAAATTGGTTTTTAGGAATATTATTAGCAATATGAGAAGGATGGAAACTCCTATAGTGGAGCAATGCATTTCTGTCAGTAGACTTCCTAAATAGATCGGTGGTCAATTTTCCTCAAACTTTCGTGACCACCGTATCCAAGTAGGACACAGAATCTGTACTACAAGTGTACGTAAGGGAAATGTATGGACAACATGCATGCAGATCTTTAATAAAGCATTCACGGGTCAAACGTGGCCCCGCTCAAATAAAAAAACATCATCAATGTATCTCCACCACCCCTTGGAGTGGCGGAGAAACAATTGATTCGTATATACAAATGAATCTTCGTAAAGACCCATGTATAAATTAGCATAAGTTGGGGCCATGTTTGCCCCCTTAGCCGTACCTCTGCATTGTTCATAAAACGTGTCCTCAAATAAGAAATAATTCCTCCTCAAGATCACCTCCAACAGATCGATAAGAAAACGTCTCTGGTCATCAAATACATCTGAACAAGTTTGCAAATAATGAGAGCCTGCCTCCACACCTCCATCATGAGGGATGGAGGTGTAGAGTGACTCTACATCAATTGTAACTAGTAAGTCATCATCATCTAGATTCTCAAATTTATCAATCACCTCCAGGAACACTTGAGTGTCCCTAAGTTGAGACGGTAAGGCTACTATCATAGATCTAAGACTGCAATCTAAGTATTTAGAAATTGGAGAAAATAATGAATTTACACCTGCAACGATTGGCCGACCAGGTGGATCGACCAATCGTTTGTGTATTTTTGGAAGCACATACATAACAGGAGTCACAGGGTTGTCCTGATCCAGAAAAGAAGCTAGATCCCTATCTATGATGTTTTTGTCCAAAGAATTCTTCAACAAACGATCTATCAACCTTCTCAAATCCCAAATTGGGTCTCGATCTAAAATTCTATAGACACTTCTATCCCCCAACTGGCGTAAAATCTCAGCACGATAATTAGCAGTGTCCATTACGAAAACTGAGCCCCCCTTGTTGGCGGGCTTAATTGTTAGGGCCTTATTGGCCTTAAGACATTTAAGAGCTTCCTGTTCTTGTTTGTTAAGATTATTCATTACTTGAGAGCCAGATCCTTGTAGCTCCTGAATGTCCCGTTGCACATTCCCTAAGAATGTATCAATCGCCTGGTTGGACGGGGGGCAGAAAGAGCTCTTATTTCGTAATGGAGTGTCCTTAAGTCTCAAGGGCCCCATAGTTGGTAAGGGAACCTGAGTTGGTTTCTGAATATTGCTAAAAAAGCATTTCAACTTCAAAGTCCCATGGTTGGTAATACTGAATGAGAGACCTCGGTTAAGTACCCTAATCTGAATATCATCCAAGACATATGAAGAAATATTAATAACTAAGGATTCTTGCGTTCTCTGAGTGTCATTGGAGAGGCTGAGGGTTCGACGCGTTTCTTTGTGCTTTTTGGCAAGCTGATATTTTCTCCCACCTCTCCTGATCCGTCTGGAGGGATATTGGCCGAACTGTCCGAGGGCATAAAATCGGATTCTGATTGCTTTTCCTCTGTAGTTGTTATGGAATCATGAATGGGTCGAGGTTGTACAGGCCGTGGACCCTTAGGTGGAGCTCCTCTGGGACGGGGTCTGGGTTTACCCGGCCCACGGGGTAAGTTAGAGGAAGGTTGTTTTTGCCATATGTACACATAACCACTTTCATAATCAAGTGAGTCTCGTTGGAACTTCTGACGTTTAACACTTTCAAGTTCTTTACGGTATTTCTCCAGGTTTTTAGATAGAAGTTCCTCATAAGCTGAGATACCATCTGTAGACAACAAGGTTCCCAAAGTATCTTTCAATGAGGCAATCTTACTGTCCACAAAATTTTCCAATATACAAGATAGCGCTCAGCTGTGTCCTGTTTCCACCACCATACACCCCGTGTGGGATTGAACTCACCCAGCAAGTTTGACCACTATTAGACTGGTCAATGAGCGCCCAGCAATGTGCGACTCCAGCACTTTGGGGTTGCCAACTCCTCTCAGAACACGGTATCCTGAATGATGTATGTTGGTTGATGCGTACCTCATATAAAGAAGAAAGCTTCCATAGCGTAATTCAGTTAAAAGATGTAAAGTTTTATTAAAAAGTTACACTCACAGTCTCGTTGCGGTTAATCAGGCACAGAGTTTGAAACAGGCTCTCCCCCGTTGCCTCCCGGGTAGGCTAGAAGGTGTAGTCCCGCTCTCGCCGCTGCTACCACATCACCGTTACTTGCCGGACGTCCAGGAAGTAACGGTGATGTGGTAGCAGCGGCGAGAGCGGGACTACACCTTCTAGCCTACCCGGGAGGCAACGGGGGAGAGCCCGTTTCAAACTCTGTGCCTGATTAACCGCAACGAGACTGTGAGTGTAACTTTTTAATAAAACTTTACATCTTTTAACTGAATTACGCTATGGAAGCTTTCTTCTTTATATGAGGTACGCATCAACCAACATACATCATTCAGGATACCGTGTTCTGAGAGGAGTTGGCAACCCCAAAGTGCTGGAGTCGCACATTGCTGGGCGCTCATTGACCAGTCTAATAGTGGTCAAACTTGCTGGGTGAGTTCAATCCCACATGGGGTGTATGGTGGTGGAAACAGGACACAGCTGAGCGCTATCTTGTATATTGGAAAATTTTGCTAACAGTCTGCCGCGGCTGACATGGAAGCGCACCTGTGACAAAGGACAATTTTTTCATTTAGCACACTGAGCAGTGAAAACTGTTTTTTAATAACTGTCTCATTTTCATTGTTTTATTATAGGTTTTTTTATTATATGTTTCTAACCTTGACTAGTACCGCCACAATAGCGCTTTCAAAATATTGTTGAAATCTTACTGTCCAGCTTAGGTAATTCAACTTGGATTCTTTCAATGGTCAGTATCATAGAATCGAAAGAAGCTTTGTTACAGATTTTCTCCCATTTTAAACGGAACTCCCCATCACGAGGAAACATAATTGGCGCCACATGCGAGCGGATACCTCTAGGTATTTTCCGTTTCTTATAATATTCACCCAGGGTAGCAGCATGTAATTCAAAGGAAATTCGATGTTTGGAGACCCTTTCAATGTCTCATTTGATATTTTTCACATTGGGAGTAGAAAGAAAGTCCGTCTCCGAATCAATGGCAGCAATGATCCTGGAGATCTCAACATCCGAGTGCATGAAGGTATCCACAGAGACAGATGTCATTTCAGTAGTTTCCATGGTGGTGCAATAGCCCAGAGACAGCTGCAGTAGTGGACAAGTAGTTACAGGCAGCACCCAACCATCTAGATGTGACGTGCTTTTGGTCAAGCTTGTCAGCTTGAGAAAGAGAGGAGTCTCCTCTCGAAACGTCGCACAGACTTGCCCTTTTTGTCTTTTTTGATGCTTTAAATTAATAAAAGAGCTTATAATACGCTTGAAGACGGTGCTGGGTCTCTTCTCTTGGAGTTTCTGCTTGCCGTTCCTGGAGACAGAGGGACAACGACCAAAAGCACGTCGCATCTAGATGGTTGGGTGCTGCCTGTAACTACTTGTCCACTACCACGATCCTGTGCAGGCGCACTAGCGGCCCTTCATTCAGGTTGTGGTGGAAATAGCTGAACCCGATCAGATCCGCTCTACTGCACAGGCCAGTCCTTTGAGCCCGCACAGTAGAGTGGATCTGATCGGGTTTGGCTATTTCCGCCTTAACCCGAACAGAGCCGCTAGTGCACCTGCACAGGATCGCGGTAGGTAAATATTGCCCGGCGTCTGTGCACCCTTGTCAAGCCTTGTTAAGGGACTTTTGGGGGAGCCAGCGCTGGATTCCCCCAAGCTACAGAGGATGGGGAAGCCTCATTGGGACCCTGAGGCTTCCCCCTCCCGAGGTAAGTATCCCCAGAGGGTTTTTTTTTCTGTTACAGTGTCGCTTTAATGCTTTTAATTTGCTACACATACTTGTTCAGTTTGTTTATATATATGATTTATTTATATATGATTTTTCAATTGTAATCATGGTGGACTATGTGTTGTGCATGACTACAATCATGGTGGATTTTTGTGGCTGTAATTGCCTGGCAGTATTATGTGAAGGATGTCACTTACGATTTTGTTCAACCTTTTTGGATCTTAGAAAACCAGATTCCTTTACTGACTATATAATATTATTATATTATTCAGAGGATGTGTAGAAAATCAATGTAAATATTTATTCAATACATAATGGATTTAGGGTTCTATTAAAGAGGAACATTAACCTAGGATTGATCTTCATCCTAATCAGTAGCTGGTACCCCCTTTCCCATGAGAAATCTTTACCTATTTCCAAATAGATCATCAGGGGCAGGCCCGGACTTACATCACAGGAGCCTATAGGCACTGATGAGCTGGACTTCACCCTCATTGAACCTACAAATCCCAAACAAACCACACCTCAAGTGTACAGGCTGTCCCTTCTTTCTTAGTTCCCCTGCCCAGTGTAGGTAGATACAGGTGTCCCTTAGCATTAGATAGCCAGAGGCACCCTCAGTATTAAATAGCTAGTGGTGCGCCTGACTGAAGGAAGATCTCATCAGTGAAATGCCAAGAACTGGGTGTGTAACCTCTCATTTATGCTCTGCCCTGGACTCTGCATAGGAAAGGAGGGAGGAAAGCACTAGGGGAGGGGTGTGAGCCGCCCTTCCATTATCAGGCGCCTGTAGACACGTGCCTACAGTGCCTTATGGTAAATCTGGGTGTCTGTATGGCTGATATTGTGGTGAAACCCCTCCCACAGTGTGATGTCATGACCATGGTCCTGAAAGTTTGCTGTCCGTGAACCGCGTTGCATTGTGGTAAATAACGGCATTTCTCCCTTTGTGCATATAAAGGTGCGTACACATGTCCATTTTTGCAAACGACCGGTTGTTCAGACTGGTCGTTTGGACGTCAAATCGGGCGTGTGTACAAACAGTCATTCAGCTGATAACGCTGAAAAATCAGACCTGTGTACGCATCTTAACTCTCAGTAAACGAACATTCTGCACAGATCACCTGACAGGGCTCAAGATGTCACCACCAGTGATACATATCAGAATGTAAATCAGGGAGAGGACGTTATTGTCAGATCTGACAAGATTAGCTGCATGCTTGTTTCTGGTTTAATTCAGATACTACTGCAGCCAAATAGACCAGCAGCCTCCATATACCTCTCACTACAGTTGTCCTTTAAGGAATGGAGGGCTTCAAAAATTATTATATGCAGTAGCCTTGGATTAGGAACCTGATTAAATCAAGATGGAATTTTCCTTCTAGAGTGATGATACATTTTAGCATAGTCATAGGTCAGTTTAGTAAAATTACAACATTTATGTAGCTAAAGATCTGCACAGTGTTTGTCCTGGTCTGTTATCTGCCACCCACACAGCAGGTTTCGGTGCACTGAAGGTTCATTTGCACAGTGCTTTTCAGAAGGGACTTCGTATTTTCGTATCACTAAACACACAATTTCAAAATGTGCGAATAATTAATATGAGCAAATATTTTTTTGCACAATGTTGTGCCCTGCTTGTACGAAATAATGCATCAACCTTGATCTACCGCCCTCACAGTGATTTCATGATGCTTTTTAAGTGTTTTCGTAGTTTAAATCTTTACGTGCACCTCTTTCACCTTTGGTAGGGAAGATCTGCAGATGGCAACCTGCTAAGGGATTTAGCAAATGACTCTTCACTTGAATACATTAAAGCAAAATATGTAACATTTCTCACCCATAAAAATTATCCCATGAAAGATATGCCTCTTTGAGTTATAACCTTAAATCCACAGGTAAATTGATGCTGCACTAACTTTATTAATTATGCCCCCAACAAGTTGTGTGTCTGTGTATGTTGAAAATGGTACCAATCCCAGAACCCTGGATTATTGTGGGTAGCAATAAATGAGCGCATTTCTACAGCGCATGGGTGTGTAATGAACCACACATGCCCAGTAAAAGAAACCGCTTGCGCAAGAAGAAAATAATAAATAAGAAAATCAGAAACTGTACTGGGCATGCACAGTTCATGAACTTGCACATACGCAGTAGAAATGTGCTCATTCACAAGTGCACCTGGGGATGGGGACAGTAAGAAATGAATTTGACTGAAATCATAAAAGTTATTGAAATGATGAACAACTAAAAAGGGATAAGAAATAGGAGGATAAGTACAGCACTAAGAAGTTAAGGTGGTAAGGTGGCAAAGTTAGGGACAACATCACATGTTTAATAAGTAAATTGAAAGACCATTAAGACAATAACGATAACATTTGAAAATACATACAATATTATAAACTGAGTACACACCTTTGTTACAATACTAGGTTTTTATGATGTTAAAAAATGTGACCAAAATGGATCATTTTAAAATTTTTGAGTAACCAAGCAGCTCTGGGTGACCCAACCGCCCCCCCCCCCAGCTGGAGGGGTAGCGGGCAGGACGGGGGTATTGGGCCTAGCGGTGGGGAGGGGGGTCGGACCCCCCCCCTCCCTCGCCTGGGTCCCCCGATCTGCACTCCCCTCCAGCTTTAAATAGTGAGTAAGCAGCCGGCAGTAAGAGGCACGGGCAGGGGATCACTCACCTCTTCCTCGTTCCAGCGTGCGCTCCACTGACGTCACTTCCTGCAACGCCGGCCACTTACAATACAGTGGGCGGCGTTGCAGGAAGTGATGTCAGTGGAGCGCACGCTGGAACGAGGAAGAGGTTAGTGATCCCCCGCCCGTGCCTCTTACTGTCGGCTGCTTACTCACTATTTAAAGCTGGAGGGGAGTGCAGATCGGGGGACCCAGGCGAGGGAGGGGGGTCCGCCCCCCTCCCCACCGCTAGGCCCAATACCCCCGTCCTGCCCGCTACCCCTCCAGCTCGCCGGCCGGCCCCCCGCACCCACGGACGGGCGGATGCCGCCCCTAGAAGTTTGCCGCCTGAGGCAAAAGTTTCACCCCGCCTCATGAGCGGGCCGGCCCTGCCTCCTGGTAAAAAGCAATGCTTGGTGTCAGGGATGGATCTAGGGAGGGGGGGGGGGGGGCAAGCGGGTATCTTGCCCCAGGCGCAGTTTGTTGAATTCTTAAAAAGGCAGCAAAATGAATGGCAGTTTAGGCGCCAAAACCTGACCTTTAGGCGCCAAAACCTGACCTTGCCCCAGGCGCAACTTGGTCTTGATCCGTCCCTGCTTGGTGTGATTTGCTTTCTTAAAGCAGAAGCTACTTGGGATAATTCAGATTTACGTGTCTAATTTATCGCAAATACCTTCTGTTTTAAGAAGGCAAACCACACTAACCACTATAAAACTCTTACCACCTTTACTGTGACCTATAGCCCGCACATTGCAATTTAAAAAAAAAAAAAAAAAAAACCAAGTCTGGCTTATTTCCTAAGCAGTTGTCTCTAAACCTCTTTCTGACAGATTTTGAACTATTAAAGGGAAGGATTAAATTGTAAACCCCACTGTGACAAAGAATTTTCCCTTAAAGAGTAACCGCTACTTAAGAAAAAGTAATTTATAATGTACCGGACTCTGCAAACACACTTTGTTTGAAATGCTACAAAATAAGATCATTTCAAGACTTTTCCCACCTTTAATATTATCTATAACAAGGGCAATTAAAGAACAAACAAATGTTTTATGCTAGGTACACATGATGGCATTTCCCATCAGATCGATCGATCAAACCCATAATTTCTCACATGTCTGATCTGCTCGATAACAGGATTGAATTTCAGATCACTACTGCACAAAATCATTTAGGAGCAGTTCAGACATGTTGGAATTCATTGGTTCAAGCCGTCAATCTGACGGGAAATTGCATGTTGTGTACCTAGCATTAGTAGAATGGGAAAATAATGGGAGACATGCTATACCTCCTGCTCTCTAGAGCTAACTATGCAGAGTACCCACCACTCCCCAAAACCTCCTCTCACACCCACAGGATTCTCAGTTTGGGGAGTGATGCCCCCCAAAACTCCACAACAGCCAGGCATGGAATGGGGGCTACACAGGGAATGACACAGAGGTTGCTGTTTGTTGGGGACTGCAGATGGAGAGGAGGGGATGGGGACATTGGTGCACATGAATAATAAGGTTTTATAAATGGCAAGTAGGCCTGCTTATGCAAAACGAGGAAGCTGTCATGGAAAGGGGGATATAAGTATAAATCTGGTAGGGGAAGGAGACATGGGCACCATTTATAAAGCCATGTAAAAAGTGATTGATGTATTGTGTAAAAGTGCGACCATGAGAAGCAGGAGGAGGTGGAAGCGGGAAAAAAGGGCGCATGCCGCTAGTGGACAAAAAGGGCGCCGCCATTCACTCTCTTAATAAATAGCGTTTAATGGGCGCCGAGCAGGAAAAAAGGGCGCAGGACATAAATAACGTTTACAAACGGCGCCAGGAGATTTTTAATGATTTATAAGTGTGCTTGTGGTGATTTACGTTTATAAAATGCACCCGTGCCGAATAACGTTTATAAAAATACTAAACATATTTATCTTATTTAACTAATTAAAACATTATTTAAAGTTTTATCCCTTACTGTTTGTAAAACCTTATTACTCACAAAATAAAGCGATCAGTACGTAACGTAAATTGCAAAATATTTTTTGCATCCACAATTAGTAAAACATTATTATCCACATAATAAAGGGGGGTCTTAGGTTTAGGCACCACCAGGGGGGTCTTAGGTTTAGGCACCAACAGGGGGGTCTAGGGGTTAGGGGTAGGTACAGGGAGGGTTACTTAGGCACCAACAGGGGGGGTCTTAGGTTTAGGCACCAACAGGGGGGTCTTAGGTTTAGGCACCAACAGGGGGGGTCTTAGGTTTAGGCACCAACAGGGGGGTCTAGGGGTTAGGGGTAGGTACAGGGAGGGTTACTTAGGCACCAACAGGGGTGGTCTTAGGTTTAGGCACCAACAGGGGGGTCTTAGGTTTAGGCACCAACAGGGGGGTCTTAGGTTTAGGCACCAACAGGGGGGTCTTAGGTTTAGGCACCAACAGGGGGGTCTTAGGTTTAGGCACCAACAGGGGGGTCTTAGGTTTAGGCACCAACAGGGGGGTCTTAGGTTTAGGCACCAACAGGGGGGTCTAGGGGTTAGGGATAGGTACAGGGAGGGTTCTGTGTAAGAGTAGGCTTAGGTATAGTTTTAGTAAAATTTTAGTAATAATTACTAATGTTTTACAACACTTATTACGAACGTAGTTATATTTATATCATCGTTATAAAGAATATTTTCAGATTTTATTATAAGAACAAACCGTAAATGAAGGTTATTCACAATAATATAGAATTATAACAATTAAACATATATTATTGTTTTTTTAATAAACGTAATTATAAGTTTAACTTTAGAAACAGGGAAGATTAACGTTTTCACAATTTCCGACTCCATAAACATTATTTAATGATTTATAATTTTGTTAAACCTTATTTGTAAACGAAATATAGCACACTATTTTTATAAACCCTATTAATGATTAATTATTATTTAGAGTTTACACCCCGCGCCCTTTTTGTCCGGGCGCCCTTTTTCTACGTACGCGGAGGAGGTACCAGGTACACGGGTGCCAAGAAAGGCACCAAAACAGCTGAAAATTGTTTCACGTCTGGCTTGTTCACAGAATGGGCCATGTACATCTGTACAAGAGGGAGGGTCTAAAGCCTGGCTATTCACCTGGCAATCACCGCTATTCACCTGTCTGCTCCTGTCTTCTAATTGGACGCGATGGTCTTGAAGGCGGGAGCATCAGGACCAATAAGAAGACAGGAGCAGAGAAGTGAATAGCGGTGATTGGCAGTTCTGGGGCAGCGCCCCCTGCCTGATTGGTGGATCGCTTCAGAAAGCCTCCAGCGTGCAGATACCTCCACCAGCTGCTCGTATGATCTGCCTGTGTAGTACTCCAGGCCGGGGCAGGGGAGGTACATTGGAGGACAATATTGGACATGGGGGAGACCAGAACGACCACTGGGGACACGGCTGGCCATGGGGGGGCAGAGGACATACGCTGGGGGACAAAATTGGACATAGGGGGATGGCTCTCTGGGCGCTGTTGCTTTCAAAACACTATTTTGTGTTTTAATGTTAAAACATTAAATAGCACTTTAACATTAAAACGCTATTTAATGTTTTATCATTAAAACGCAAAATAGCGTTTTACACACTAGCGGCGGCTCCATGCGCCATTTTTTCCCAGCACCATTTTTGACTGTATGCACTGGTGCTATGTATGAACAGATACTGGTGCTGTACTGTATGTGGTACCCAGTATATTACAGTATATAGGCGATTGACTAGTTAGACTGGTAAACTCTCCCTCTCCCTAAGTGGATTGGTCAGCTCTCCGTGTCTCCCTGTTTATCAGAGTGGTATTGAAGACTAGACGGAGCTGTTCCCATAAAACACGCCTCTTTAAACCTTCTTGCCCACCCTTTTCTCCTATTTACATCCTTCTCTGCCTCTCAGATTTCGCACATGTGCGCCTGCCCCGCTTCACTGCAGTCCTCAGCAGTGAGATCTGAGAGGCGGTGACAGGATAGGGTGTATCACCCGGTATCAATGACACCTGGCGTATAAGTCGACCCCTGACTTTTCAGAAGATTTTCAAGGGTTAAAAAGTAGTCGTATACGCCAGAATATACAGTAGTTTTGAAAGGATATAACAGCTACCCAATTGCACCATCTAGAGTCTGAATTGAGGGACTGCATTGGGGCTTAGATGAAAAATAGTTTGTATTTTGGATGTGGATTTGTGTAATATCAGACTTATTAACAAAGCACTTGCAAAATGTATCACCTTTGCCATTTCTTGACAGATGCTTTATATTGTGAATATGAATATTTGGAAGTTTTGAACAAAGGTCCAGTTTGCAAGCATATACAACTATTGCTAGGAGGCTGATTCATGTAGTCAAGGTATTGCAAATTGTGATCCCACAACTTCATGCCATCGTGTCCACCATCTAGGCAGGCACACCACACAGGCAAGTATAGAAACTGTCTGTGATCTGCCATGCCCGGCTCCAAGGAAATAAACAGTGTATGAACATGCATGTTTCCCTATTTTTACATAATTTATCTACTAAATGTGTGGAGGCCCTGCGTTGTAATGCCTGCCATTCTTATTGTTTCTAACACTGTAAGTGTATGTGTACAGTGTCACGGTAGCTTCACAACATTTCTGTTAGGTGCACTGTAGTCTTTACAATGTTTTGTGCAGCCATTTGTATGTGTACTTTTAAAAATGGCCTCATATGTTATCAATTTAATAGACAGCTATCAAAAAAAGCAATCTTCTGAGAACCAAATTAATTAGTTTTAATAAAGGCAAATGATAGTGGAAGAAAAATTATAGATCGTTTCTTTTAATTTACCTGAAGGACATTGGGCCATATGCAATTAACTTTTTCTCCTGAGTCTTCTCCACATGCCACTCCTCTGTCCCCCATGGTGTCCTCGTCTGCCCCCCCTTTGGTGTCCTAGTCTGCCCCTACTTGGTGTCCTCGTTTGTCCCCCTTTCCTCCTCTGTACCCTTTGAGGTCCTCCTCTGTCACCCTTGGTGTCTTTCTGTATGCTCTTGTGTCCTTCATATCATTTGTGCCCCCGTTTTCTCTGTTTGTGTCCTTCTGTAATCTCTGTTTGTGTTCCCCTTTGTCCTCTGTCCTTCTCCGCTCCTGTCGCACAATGTAATTAGCAGCTGCAGCCGCATTAATCTTTCACTTGACCCCAGGGAACCCGCGGCGATCAGCTGCTTCTCCTCTTCCTCATTCTTCCCCTAGTGTCGGTTGTTTAATGACGTGATCAGCAGAAGCCGTCACTAGGGGAGTTCCCAACATCGCAGCGGGTCAGTGGTTCGTATTGGTGGGCACTTGTAAGCTGAGGGCTTCCTGTATTTGGAATGTAAGATGCAGGGATTTTTTCTCCCCACCTTTGGGGAGAAAAAGTGTGTCTTATAGTCTGGAAAATACGGTATTTGTCCCAGGCTGTGAGCATAGATGAAGAGAAGGGAAGGGGTCCAGGAACAAAGCTTTGAATACTCTTCTGTACACTTTAAGATACTTGCAACTTTTTAAAATGGTATATCAGATGCTATATATTTTATTGTGTTTTTTGCATGCATTTGATATAGTGCAGAGGATATTTAATCTGAAAGATCAGGGCAAACCTAGGATTTTCAAGGGGGGGATTTCAGAAAGGTCTTCCTCAGCCACACACAATACAGTATAATAATATGAGTAGGACATCATGCCGGGTACACATAATGCAGTTTCCTGTCTGACCGACAGGATCTGACAATTACATCCTACATGTCCGATCTGCTCCCGATCGACAACGGAATCGATCAGGAGCAGTTTGGAAACAAATAATAATGAGGACAGCTGACATTGCTAATGAAGGGGAAAGTGAAGCATTCACACAGCAGGGCACAGGGCTGTGCTCATACCTGACTCTGTTAAGTTCTCCAGAGCTGCTCCATGCTCTGTACACACGCTGCTGCTCCATGCTCTGTACACACGCTGCTGCTCCATGCTCTGTACACACGCTGCTACTCCATGCTCTGTAAACACGCTTCTGCTCCATGCTCTGTACACACGCTTCTGCTCCATGCTCTGTACACACGCTTCTGCTCCATGTTCTGTACACACGCTGCTGCTCCATGCTCTGTACACACATTGCTGCTCGATGCTCTGTACACACGTTGCTGCTCCATGCTCTGCACACACGCTGCTGCTGCATGCTCTGTACACACGCTGCTGCTCTATGCTCTGTACACACGCTTCTGCTCCATGCTCTGTACACATGCTTCTGCACCATGCTATGTACACACGCTGCTGCTCCATGCTCTGTACACACGCTGCTGCTCCATGCTCTGTACACACACTGCTGCTTGTAACAATCGGTGTCAGCACACAGGGAGAATCTGATTATTGGTGATCTGCAGTATTACCAAGAATACAGATTTATACCTGATTATTGATGATCTGCAGAATCACCAATAATACAAGTATAACTAACCTCTGGACACCTGATAAGTGTAAGTGTTTGGTGCAACAGTATATGAGCCTGGATCACCTGAGGAGCAGGTGACCCTAGACCGTATAATGAGTATCTCCTGGTAGGTTGGAGATACCCAGAGAGTCAGTGATTCCCTGAACAGCTGTGAATCAGACTCTACTGCAGTCAAAGGACTCCTATGAGATTGAGTCCCTGACTGGATTGCAGAGAGGTCCCTCTAAGAGACAGGGAGTCCCTGCAGCTACTGGACACCCCACCTGGGGGGTGTCACAGGTAGAAGGGTCGGTCAGGCCGGGTCGGCAACAAACGAGCAGATAAAGTACAGAGACAGAAGGCTGATCCGGTAACCAGGGACAGGCAGGGTTGGCAACAGGTAATCAGATATGCAAAGGTACCGAATCAGAGCGCAGGAGCAGAGTCAAGAAGGCAATAGGTCATAACAGATATCAAGCAGAGACCTAGTCTAGAGTGTGAGGTCCGTGGTCTCACCACTCAGGGACTGATCTACAGAATAACACAGCAATGACACAGTATCCCTAATCTTGGGTGTGAGGTCCGTGGTCTCTACACCCTGGAACTGGTCTAAAGTATAACACAGCAATGACAATGTATCCCTAGTCTTGGGTGTGAGGTCCGTGGTCTCAACACCCTGGAACTGATCTAAAGTATAACACAGTAATAACACAGTAATCTGGCTAAGTGTGAATTCCCAGGTCCACCTGGTTCTAACACACTGAAGGATCTGACTATGGTCTGAGTGCTAACACATAAGCATTCGCAACGGCAGACAACCAGCCACTGACAGATGAGAAGTATATATAGCAGAGCACTCCTCAGCGCCGCCCAGTCCCATTCAACCAATCACCTACTGCGCTGTGATCAGCTGATCGTCCTGATCAGCTGATCCCTCTCCTATTGGCATAAAGGGCCTGCCTGTTAGCGCACGCGCGCGCAGCTCTCCATCTGTGTGCACTACTAGGCTCAGACAAACCAGACGCATGCCGCTGCGGAGAAACCGCCGGTCTGAACGCGGATTCAGCCGCTGTCAGACCGCGCCGCGGTGTCTCCGCAATCCATTACACTGCTCCATTCTCTGTACACACGCTGCTGCTCCATGCTCTGTACACAAGCTACTGCTCCATGCTCTGCACACACGCTGCCGCTCCATGTTCTGCACGCACGCTGCTGCTCCATGCTCTGTACACACACTGCTGCTCCATGCTCTGTACACACACCGCTGCTCCATGCTCTGTACACAAGCTGCTGCACCATCCAAAGCCAACTGTAGCAGGGTAAGAAAGGGGGTGGTGCTGTGAGCTGCAGGATGCCTGCAGGTGGTGTCTCAACTTATGCCTGTCCCCAGACACGGCACAGGCCCTGGTCTGAGGGGGAATTCTGGGCAGCTGTAATCACCCCCTGAGTTTGCCTATGAAGACGTGGCATGAACTCCTGGCTATGATTGCCGTTTTTATCAGTAAAATGACTGAATACAAAAGATACCACATTGTCCTGTGGAATATATATTAAAACAACTTGTTTCATCAAGCAGATGTGACTATTAAATAACCCAGCTCTAGCCATGGCAGGATCAGCTTCTTCAGCCATTTTAAGGCTGTTGCAATATTGCTGATATTAATTTCTCAGTACTTTAGTAAGATTACCATCATGACTGTCATCAACCCTTTACCTCACAAAAACACAACCATCATCAAATACGAACAGCAGAAGCACACACAGATAACTGACCTTGTCTTCTATTCAGACTTGCTTAACAGTTATCCATTAACCGAATGTTCTAGGAAAGCTGGAGCCTAGAGTTTATTCACTGCATCATACAATAAATCAAAGATATGGTTCTGTGAAATTCATTTTAAAAACTGGAGCAAAGGAAAATTGGACGGTCCGAGCAGATATTTATTATACATAAGAGATACCTGTGTACACATAAAAGCACAAACATTTTTGAATTAGGATGATACAAAATATTTGCTAACGTAAAAAAAAATATCTTTCGGCTATTCCGCATTCATCAGACTTGAATCCTGTATCCTGACAAGATGTTAGAACACACAGCTATATATATGCAACATCAAAAGGGGATACATAGATTTTTGGGGAAACATAAATACATGCCATTAAGAGGCCCAATTGAAACAAAACATCCAGATAGGGTTTGATTTATGTCAGATATATATTTTTATTTATTTGTGTTTTTTTAAATATATATATACATATATATATATATATATATATATATATATCCTATTATTATTTTTTTTTAAGTTAGCCAATAAATTATACCATAATGACTAAATACTTCTTGCTTTTACTGATGGCCTAACATGGTACAATACTCTACTGCTTCTACTGCGTGCACATCAGATATACAGTCACAGTCAGATATGTGTATCTGATTTTCAGCATTCAGTGAGTGCTTTATTCCAGCACATGTAACTGTTTTTTTGTTTGGTTTATACGCTGCTCAAAAAAATCCCCAAAAAATAAAGGGAAGACAAAAATAAGACATCCTAGACCTGAATGAATTAAATATTCTTATTAAATACGTCATTCTTTACAAAGTTGAATTTTCTGACAACAGAATTACACAGAAATGATCAATGGAAATCAACTTTATCAACCCATGGAGGTCTGGAGTTGGAGTCACACCTCACACTCAAAATTAAAGTGGAAAAAAAACACTGCAGGCTGATCCAACTTTGATGTAATGTCCCTAACCATTTATGCCACGTGGACTTGAGCCTCACGTCCGCAGCGGCAGCTGCTACAGCCACAGGGATGCGTTAGTTACGTCCCTGCAGTTTGGGGGGGTTTGCTTGTGATTGTGCGGGCAAAAGCCCGCGATCACAATGTTGCTGGTAGCAGGGGAGATTGGCTGCAGGGGACAAAAGTCCCCTGTGCCAATCCCGTACATGTCCGCCGAGAATAAACACTGTTTTTGTTCAAAAACGGTGTTTATTCTTAAATAGAGCCGTCACGCTTCCTTTCACCGACAATTTCCGCCGCTTTTTCTGCCACCGATCATTAAATTTATGAATTGGAACAAAGTTCCCATTCATTAATCTCCACGCAGGCCACCCACCCATGATCACAGGCTTTCATTGATGCCTGCCTCACTTCCCTAGTTACAATATAGCAACACATTGTTTGCTATGTAGCGTACTTATACGCTAATAGGTTTTGCTCAGCGGGGACATCTTGTGGCCAAATAGTAAAATTACACCTATATAATATGTATGTCAAGAGGGCATACTATTATAAATGTATGTACTAAAAATTAGCGATGGATGTAAAACTGAAAAAAATGTACCTTTATTTTCAAAAACATATATTGTCACCATACATTATACTAGGGATATCATTTTAAGTTTGCAATAACCGGGACAAATGGGCAAATACAATGTGTGGATTTTAATTACGGTAGCATGTGGTATTTTAAAACTATAATGGACGCCTGGGCATGCTCCTGATGAGATTGCAGATGGTTTCCTGCGGGATCTCCCACACATGGACTAAAGCATCCACCAACTCCTGGACTGTCTGTAGTGCAACGTGGCATTGGTGGATGGAGCAAAATGTGCTTTTGGATACAGGTCTGGAGAACAAGTGGTCCAGTCCATAGCATCAATGTCTTTGATTTGCAGGAACAGCTGAAACACTCCAGCCACATGAGGCCTAGAATTGTCTCACATTAGGAAGAAACCAGGGCCAACAGCACCAGCATATGGTCTCACAAGGGCACATGGAGGGCTGTGCGGCCCCCAAAAGAAATTCCACCCACACCATCATTCACCCACTGCCAAACCGATCATGCTGGAGGATGTTTCAGCAGCAGAACATTCTCCACGGCATCTCCAGACTCTGTCATGTCTGTCACATGTGCTTAGTTTGAACTTGCTTTGCATCTGCAAAGAGCACAGGGCACCAGTGGCGAATTTGCCACTCTTGGTGTTCTCTGGCAAATGCCAAATGTCCTGCACAGTTTTGGGCTGTAAGCACAACCTCCCACCTGTGGGCGTCAGGCCCTCTTACCACTCTCATGGAGCCTGTTTCTGATCGTTTGAGCAGACACATGCACATTTGTGGCCAGCTGGAGGTCATTTTGCAGGGCTCTGGAAATGCTCCCTCTCTTCCTTCTTTCACAAAGGCAGAAGTAGCTGTCCTGCTAATGGGTTGTTGCCCTACTATGGCCTCATCCACATCTCCTGATGTACTAGCCTGTCTCCTGGTAGCGCCTCAGACACAGCAAACCTTTTTGCCACAGCTCGCATTGATGGGCCATCCTGGATGAGCTGCACTAACTGAGCCACTTGTGTGGGTTGTAGACTCTGTCCCATTGCTACCACTGGAGTGAAAGCACCGCCAGCATACAACATATTGGTAATGCAGATTTTCTGCATTTTACATTAGTCAATAGCCGCCGACTTTGCAGGTTAATAGCAAAGCCCCCATAGATGCCAGAAACACCAACATTTTCAGTGTATGTTAAGCATAAGAGTAGGAACAAGAGGAACAAATCTTTCAAAAGACCTTGTAATTTTTGAGAAAAACAATGTTAAAGTCGGCAGAAATTTCAGCGAAAATTTCCACAAATTCCTGCGAAAATCCGCCTACCGATTTCCGAATTCCTATGCGGAAATGAAATTTTCGATCTGAAATATGGAAATTGCATTTCCATGGAATCCGGACAGCATCCCTGCTAATGATGCGACCAGGAAGCACCGACACTAGAGGTGACCACAAGGCTCTAAGGATCAGGTGAGTGATAGCGGCTGCCGCTGCTACTTGCATTCACAGGGCAGGAGCATAGCAGGACACCGGACACGCGGAGAACCACACCGAGGACACAAGGGGACTAGCAGCTGATCACTGCGGGCTTCCAGGATTTGGTGAGTGAAAGCAGCTGCCCCTATTTACATTTATGGGGCACGGAGGGGAGCATTAGGCCACCAAGAGGGACATAAGGAAGACACAAAAGGGGACATCAGGAGGACACAAAAAGTATACATTAGGAGGACACAAAGGGAGAAGGAGGAGGACACCAAAGGGGGACAGGAGGAGGACACAATAATTGGGGAGAACATCTACAAGACACCCCTGGACCATAGATGCACCAGGTTTAGTATATTTTTCCTTTCCCTGCTTTTTGCCCTCTAAACCTAGGTGTGTCTTATAGTTGTCCTAGGAAAAAACTTTTGGAGAAAAATTGAATTGGATCAAACCCAGTATATAGGTGGCCACACACGATACAATAAAATGATCCGATTTTACGGCAATTCTATGAAAACGATCGTATCTCCCGAAAAAAATCGAAAGCGTTTTTTTCATTCGACTGAAAAATCCGATCAGATTTCCCATTTTTTTCGAATTTTATCTATCCGGAATGCCAGATATTTTTCTTCAATTTCTTTAAAGATTGTATGGTGTGTGTTAGATTGGCAGTTTATTAATATACACACCCAAGCAATTTTCTCAAAGTTTCCAATCATTTTTATCATAATTGGGGAAAAATTGAACATGTGTGTGTGGTACATTGGTCATATTTTTGAAATGTTACAATCAGCCAGAAAAATTGATTGCAATTCTTAAATTGAGCAGATATTTAAAAAATTGTATGGTGTGTGGCCACCTTAAGACTTAAGGTGGCCACACACGATACAATAAAATGATCCGATTTTACAGTAATTCGATAAAAACGATCGTATCTCTCGAAAAAATCAAAAGCTTTTTTTTCATTCGACTGAAAAATCAGATCGGATTTCCCGTTTTTTTCTATTTAAATCGATCCGGAATGCCAGATATTTCTCTTCAATTTCTACTAAAGATTGTATCTTTCTACTAAAGATTGTATGGTGTGTGTTGGATTGCTAATTTATTAATATACACACCCTAGCAATTTTCTCTGAGTTTCCAATCATTTTCATCATAATTGAGGAAAAAATTGAACATAGGTGTGTGGTACATTGGTCAGATTTTTGAAATGTTACAATCAGTCAGAAAAATTGATTGCAATTCTTAAATTGAACAGATATTTAAAAAATTGTATGGTGTGTGGCCACCTTTACTGAATGATGTTTATTTTTTATGTATTGTGTAGTCCTAATGAAATTGCTCTGTATTATAGTAGTCCAGTAGCATTGGGGCTGTTTCACACCAGCTTTTCTGATTGCCAACACTTTCCAGTGTTTTGAAAAACTCTTGAATAATGAAATCCTATGAGCTATTTCACACCAAAATTGCTATAAAATCACTCCAAAATCCCAATTGCTTTTAAAGTCAATGGGAACCATAAGCCAGATACTTACCTAGGGAGAAGGAAGGCTCTGGTTACTATAGAGCCTTCCCTCTCCTCTCTTGGTGCCCATTCCAGCGCTGGCTCTCCCGTAACGGTATTTGACTAAATTAGTCAAATACTGCTCTCTCCACTGCCGAAGGGAGGCTTCGGAAGTCTTGTGCTCCTGAAGACGGGCTGCTCCATACTGAGCATGCGCGAGCGCCCTCTCACACACGCTCACTCGCATGTGCACAGTATGGAGCCGTCTGTCTTCAGGAGGACTCGGCTCCCAAAGACTTCTGAAGTCCCCTGAGGCAGGGTATTTAAACGGGGGGGAGACAGCGCTGCACCGAGGGCACCTTCCCTTTTCTTAGGTAAGTATCTGGTTTCTTTATTTTTTTTTTGTTTAACCACTTCTATTCCATGCTATTTTGTGCTGATGTGTGCTGCGTGGGCTCTCCAGCCCACAGCACAGATCAGGTTGCAGCCAGGCCGATCAGACTTCCCCCCTTTTTTCCCCACTAGGGGGATGTCCTGCTGGGGGGGTCTGATCGCCGCCGGCTGCTTGCGCTTGCGGGGGGGCTCTTCAAAGCCCCCCTCCGCAGCGCTTCCTGGCCTCCTTCCCCTTCCCTCCCTCTCCCTCCCCCTGTGAGCGGCACAGGACGGATTTCCGTCCTGCGCCTGATGGGATAGGCTTTAGCCTATCAGATGCCGGCGATCCCCGGCCAATCAGAGGCCGGGGATCACCGATCTCCTCTACGGCGCAGCTGCGCAGCAGCGCCGTATACATGTAAACACCGGGTAAGGTCTTCCCCGTGTGTTTACATTTACCCTGCGAGCCGCCGATCGGCTCGCAGGGTGTTCACGGAGACACCCTCCGTGAACTGACATGGAACGGCCGCTCATACGAGCGGCCGTTTTTCCATGGAATACACTTCAGGATTCAGGGGCGTACATATACGCACCGAGAATCCGGAAGTGGTTAAAGACTCCCATTAACTTTAACAGCCAAGCAGCAGCTATTCCTTGGATGCGACAAGCTGTGATCCTCTTTCAAATACTGTTGCATATTTGCCTTCCACTTTATTTCTGAAAGGTTTCTCATAAATGGCATGTTCCATCCTTAGCAAAGTAGCCTTTCATAGTCATAAATTGAATTAATGTGCACCATTTTTTAATACATTGCAGGTAAATGTACAAAGTAATAGTGGTCTTAAAAATGTCCCTAAATTACCACAAATAGAATGTAGAGAATGTATGACTTGTGGAACACACTTTGTCCACCTTGCTGCTAGTTAGGTAAATTCTGAATTCAGGGGCTGTATTACTTCCCCACCCCCACTACAGAGGTTATAAATAAGAATACATTAGGGATGTAATTTTAAATAGGAACTTAAAAAAAAATACATTGCAAAGTGAAAAAGTAAAAGAGAGATCAAGAAATGATTGATATTCGCCATGTAATTTGTTCATATTGTTTGATCCACAATCAACCTGCATGTAATCATCTTTACTACTGGCAGATGTGAAAAAAAAAACAGACAGCACTAACTGTCATGATCTATAACCACAACCTAATAGGCTAACAGGTTGTTTTTTTTAATAGATATACATATGCACAGAAAGATACTGGTAGCTTGGCAAAACAGGAAACAGAAAAACAGCCATTATTTCACACAATGCAATGAGGTTCACAGACAGGAAATTGTCAGGACCTAGGTTCTGACATCACACTGTGGGAGGGGTTTCACCACAATATCAACCATACAGATGTCCCTGATGATCTGTTTGAGCAAAGATAAAGATTTCTCATGTGAAAGGGGTTATCAGCTACTGATTGAGATGAAGTTCAGTCCTTGGTTAAAGTTCCTCTTTAAAGAGAACCTGAGGTGGATCTTCGGGGGGCAGATGGGACACAGGGAGCGGCAGTTTTTGCGGCTACCTGACCCGCCCCTCCCAGCGGATCAGGTAGCCTACTTTTTTTTCATTTTTTCAGAATCAGAATTTTTAGCTCACTTCGGGCTCTCTTTAAAGCAGCATTTCCCAAATTTATTGTAAGAACCTACCAACAGTGCATATTGTGCATTTAACTACACATGTCCACTTATTATAGGCATTAGTGTCTCTGCAATCTATGTCTAAATATACGAGTATGCAGGTAAGCAATGCAATTTCAAAGTTTTCACATATCTATAAAAGAAAAACACGAATGCTGTACTATTAACCTTTATTAGCATAGAAATAAGCACCATAAACAGAGAAATTAGCACCACTGAGTTACTCTCATTACTTTCTCTGGGAGAGATGCATTAAATGTGTAACAGTTGAGCAGTATAGATAGTCAATGAGATGCAAATAATTATTACTTACATGCCAATCTCAAGTACTTTGTATGCAGCATGCAGATTGGAATGGTTTTACCCCATTGGCCATCTGCATTTAGCAGTACACCTGACAGCATGTTATCACAGAAACTTGTCACAGATCGTGTCATTTCCTGGAGATTATTTCAGGAGGCTGTGTGGTTTTGCATAGGTGTACAGCTGGTGATGAATGGATTAGCACCATAAAGTCGAATCAGGTTATTTCGGTGTGCGGTGCTGAGCGCTGTGCGCCGAAGCTGAGCACCGTGATAGCAGCAATGCTATGCTGCGCACCCAGTGTATTGGTAATTCTGGGCTCTGGCGGCTGCGACAACTCGGAGGGGGAATAGTATTTAGCACTGCCGGGGAGTTTAGCAGCAGCAGGGAGAGCCGTCATTCGGCTTATAGTGATCACGGGTTCATAATCCAATGAAGAGTTTAGTGTGGCCAGAAGTGTAATTGCAGCAGAAGCATGCGGAGCCAGTCTATTGAAATCTACGTCCACTACAGGTTAAACTTCAATCACATGGATAGGGCATGTTTCTCCCGAGAAAGAAAATCTTGAGGATTTTTTTAACAAAACCTGAAACTAGAAATATGAGGAACCTAATGTTTTTTTTATATATATATAAACCTACTGCTTTGCTATTATGTTGCTTTTTTTTTTTTGTTTTGCTTGGGTAGATGCTAAATCCCACACCTGTGTCACACACGTGTGGGATTAGAAAGAAGTTAGCATACCTGACCTACATACTCAGTTTGGCTCATTGACTCTACAAGTATCAAAAGTAGAAGATCAAAACAACTATTATGGAAATAACATTTACTTAAAGGATGGCAGGAATGGACACCCTCCATATTCCTTTCACTTTAGGTGAAAATATACAATTTTACTCTGTGTCTAAGTAACTCCCTTGGTACTGTTTTACTTTGTTTAACTTTATTTTGTACATTCTCGAATCTCCAGTAATACACAGTCTAAATTGTACTGTGCAATCTCAGTAAAAATGGAAAAGTTGTCATGGCAAGTGAAGAGTGAAAGAAAACATTGATAGTGTATAGCCATACTTGGTAAATGTAAATTTTGTACTAAAATATAGAATGAAAATAGTTTTGACATTGCTGACATAAATTTTTGGTATGGAGTATTTTAACATATTTTAACACGCATACATCATAAACTGTATAGACTGAGGGGCTGTCAGATGTTTGACAAAGTACTGTAGTATTTACCTAGTCAGTTCTCAAATTCAAGTGACACACCAGTCTTTCTGTTTTCTGCACATGTCTTTCTGCATACATTTTCGGCACACCATGTGTGTATGTATGGAGAAAAACACATGCGTTTTTTTTACAGCAGGTAATGTATTTGATAGAGAAATTTCCTGCAAGACGTCATTTCTTTTTCTGCACTTAATAAAGTTCAGGTGTGACCTAGCCCATTGACTAACATGAGTTCTCAGTTTAAGGGCTTGTTTCCATATGCCCGATTTTAGCCGCGCTTTTGGAAACGCATCGTAATTCGCAATCACAGGGACATCAGAAGTGCATAGACCGCGCTGTCTGATGTTTCCATACATGCATTGCAATTTACTGCGGAATCACAATGTATGGTTGCATGCATTTTGGCGCATTTGTGCAGCAATCCCATTCATTACAAATAAATGGGATTGCAAGTTCATCTGGGAGATTCACAATGTAACGTAGAGCTGTGTGTCACCACGGCCATCTGCGTTGCAAGTGGAAACGAGGCCTAAATTAGTTTTTCTGTGCAGAAAACGCATCACGAAAATAGACAAGTGTGTCCCCTGCCTAAGGCTATTTAACAACTTGAATTGAATTGAATTGAATAAGGTAAAGATGTGTGACATGACAGAGATTAGTGAAGTCCAGTGCAATCAATTCAGACATCCCGTTGTATGCAAACAGAGACGTTATTGTTTTACATGTTTCTTTGCACCTGACTGCATGTATAAAGTGGAACTGAAATGGCATTTGAGATGATAAGATAAACATAAGTACATATATTCAGATCAGGACATTTGGGCATGAGTACTGGCCAAAATTATTGGACTAATTGGTGAGTTGAGTGCCCGATGCAAATAGTAGCCAGTCGGCTACTACATAGTGAATAATGGTTGTATTTGATTGGCTACAGCAAGGAAGCGTTGGGCACTGATGCTAGTGTTAGGCATTAGGTCAGGGTGAGGTTAGTTTTTGGCACTAGTAGGAAAAGTCAAGTGAGAATGGGTGTTGGGTAAGTGTGTAATAAAATATTGGTAATATAAATTACCAATATTGTTTACCAGCGGCACCACCCCAATGCCCAGCTCATGCGGCGGCTCCGCAACATGTGCGTACATATAGTACCAGTTCAAGTAAGAACTTGTCTGTGTTTCCTTTTCTTTTCATTGCAAGGATTAATAAGCCAGTTATTTCACTTTGTAAATGAGTCGAATACAGCAGCAGCTCTCCAGAAAAGAAAATTAAAGCCAAAACACTTGTATCTATCTGAACAATCACCCCTGATAACATGATAGTGCTGAAAAGTTCAAAAGGTCATTGTTTCTCTTTTGTGAGAGCTGAATGAACCAAATTTAAGGTCACACTGATAGTCTGTCTACTATACACTTCAAATTTAAAATGTAACCTTTTAAATTGAAAACAAAAATATGAGAACCAGGAAAAATCTAGTTACCATTAATTCTACACATACAATTAATTATCTCATAATTTTATTTTCAGTTCAGGTTTACTTTTAAGGGAGCACAGGGAAAATTCACTGCCTCCACCAGTCACCACACACCTTTAGTAATTTCTCCTTTTGACTTTTTTAATAAATGACTTGACAGTGATCTGCAGTGACCATTTTGGGAAACAATAAGTAAATTAATGATGTGACAAACGCAGTTTTATCCCAGGGCACAATGGAACCCTTGCCACTTGAGCTTGGACAGGTTCTCCTGTTAATGACCTTCTGACCTTTTGTTTTGCATGAGCAGCCAGAAGAACCTGTTCAGCAGAGTGGGATTCCGATGAGTGAGGACTGAGGTTATTAAAATTGAGGTTATGGTGAAAACGTGAGGGTGGAAGACCAGGCAGCATGGGCGGAGCTGGGACAGGCTGAGGAGCTTGAGCATCCAGTGCAGGCTGAAAAATACAGTAAAAAAATATTGAGATTATGTAATTGGCAAAATAATGTAAGCATCACCTCTGCTAGCCCCAAACTGAACAATCTTTGAGGGCATTACCATCCTATCAATGTTGCTGAGATTTATCATCATCACGTACTTCAAAGTCCCGCTAAAGCTTTGTGAAATAGCTAAAATGCAGTTTCAGATTCTGTTCTAGCTTTTCATGCCAAATTCTTAGCTATATTTTGGCTTTAAAGGGACTCCGAGCAGTGCAGAAACTATGGAAATATGCATATCATTTTAAAACTCTCTTTCTCCTCTTTCCAATGATATATAAACCACCACCCTACGTCTTTTAGTTTTCGCTATTTTCGCGATTGAAATTGCCGCGGCCGCGATTTCGATCGCGAAAATAGAGAAAACTAAAAGGTGTAGGGCAACGATTTAGGTGTCGTCAGAAAGAGGAGAAAGAGAGCTTTAAAATGATATCCATCAAGCCATAGTTATATTGTATTACACAGGACGACACTTTCCCCAGTGTCAGCAGCTCCATTCTGCTGATTGCAGCTGCTGACTTTGACAAAAAGTCGCCCTGTGTAATACAATATAACTATGGCTTGATGGATATCATTTTAAAGCTCTCTTTCTCCTCTTTCTGACGACACCTAAATCGTTGCCCTACGCCTTTTAGTTTTCTCTATTTTCGCGATCGAAATCGCGGCCGCGGCAATTTCAATCGCGAAAATAGCGAAAACTAAAAGGCGTAGGGTGGCGATTTATATATCATTGGAAAGAGGAGAAAGAGAGCTTTAAAATGATGTGCATCTTTCCATAGTTTCTGCACTGCTCGGAGTCCCTTTAAGCTTTTCCAGTTTAAATACATAAGGTCTGATGCACTGTCTACTGGTAAACCTGCTGTACGCAGCCAGCACAGTCACTTTTTCCGGTACTAACGCAGTAGTTCTGCGACCTGGCAAGGTCAGCTGCGCCAGCGGAGAAGACCGGGAGCCACTGGAGCTGCGGCGAGGGCACAAGATGGCTGCAACGGGCTGGAGGAAGCCCCAGGTAAGTGGTTCTTTTTTTTTTACATGCTTGGATCACTACTTTAAACATCAGGAAGGGGTTTTTTGTCAAGGGAAAGGTTGAGGTTAGACCATAATAAATGGGTTTTCATCAGGAGGGTGATTTCACAGACACTTAAAGTGTAAATGAAAACAGTGTCAGGCACCCAAAACACCACCGGATATCAAACTGCATATCCAAAATGTAGCACAGATGCCAATCCAATGGGGTACAGTCTAACAATACCAAATTGAAATAGAAACTGCGGTGAAAATAATGAAATAAAAAAGTGCTTAATTTTTACAATAATTATTTATAAATGATTTAAAGGGATACTGTAGGGGGGTCGGGGGAAAATGAGCTGAACTTACCCAGGGCTTCTAATGGTCCCCCGCAGACATCCTGTGTTGGCGCAGCCACTCCCCAATGCTCCGGCCCCGCCTCCGGTTCACTTCTGGAATTTCTGACTTTTAAGTCAGAAAACCACTGCACCTGCTTTGCCGTGTCCTCGCTCCCGCTGATGTCACCAGGAGTGTACTGCGCAGACACAGACTATACTGGGCCTGCACTGTGCGCTCTTGATGACATCAGCGGGATCGAGGACACGGCAACGCAGGCGCAGTGGTTTTCTGACTTTAAAGTCAGAAATTCCAGAAGTGAACCGGAGGCGGGGCCGGAGCATCGGTGAGTGGCTGCGCGGGCACAGGATGTCTGCGGGGGACCATTAGAAGCCCCGGGTAAGTTCAGCTCATTTTCCCCCGACCCCCTACAGTATCCCTTTAATGTTTGCTCATTGTAAAATCTTTCCCTGATTTACATTCTGACATTTATCACATGGCAACATCTTTACGGCCACTGTTATAACAGCTGTTATTTCCCACAATGCAACAAGGCTCCCACAGTGTGATGTCCGCACCCTGGTGCTGACATCACACTGTGGGAGGGGTCTCACCACAATATCAGCCATACAGAGCCCCCAGATGATCCATTTGAGAAAAGGAAAAGATTTCTCATGGGAAAGGAGGTATCAGCTACTGATTAGGATTAAGTTCAATCCTTGGCAACGGTTTCTCTTTAAATGTATGCCTTTGTTGCTGTTTCTTCTTCATGTTTCACTCTGAGATTACTTCCCCTGCAAAACAGCACTCTATCATCTATCATTTGTTTTTGATGGTTAGACAGGATTTAAAGTAAACCTGAGACATTCATAACAAAAGGATTTCTACTTACCTGAGGCTTCCTCCAGCCCCCTATAGTACATTAACTCCCTCCATGTCAGTCTGGTCTTATCCGTTGTGAAGTCTGTGATCCATCCGTGTTGCAGGCCACTGCGCATGTGCAGTCCCGGCCACGCATAACCACTGATCATGCTCTCGTACCCAGCCGCATTCTGTGCAAGTGCAGTTATGGCCCATACTCACGAGGGACTTTTGTCGCCTCAACACGCGGCGCGCGCGTGTTGCGGCGACAGGTCACCCGTGAGTATGGGCCGTTGCACGCGCGCGCACCCCGAACTGTCGCCCGTCGCTCTTGTCGCCATGCGATTGAAAGTTTCAATCGCATGGCAACAGTCGCCGCCGCACCTCCGCCGCAACTGTCGCTAGTCCGCGTGAGTACGCGGACTAGCGACAGCAACCTCCATAGAGGTAAATGGAGCTTCCGGCGGGGGGAGGAGGAACGTCGGCGACAGCTTCCGTCTCGCCGCTGGTCCCTCTTCCGCGTGTGTACGCGGAGGGACCTGGAGAGAAGCTGTCGCCGGCCTGTCGCTAGCACGCTCACGTGTGCTGGCGACAGGCCACTTCTGCAGCCCGTGAGTACGGGCCATTAAGGTCTTAGTGAACTGTGCATGCGCAGAATGCTCCCAGCCACGGGAGCACAATCGGGGAGTGCACGCAGCTGGGACTGCACATGTGCAGTAGTCCCCACCTGGCTCAGTCAAGGACTTTACTGGTATGAGCAGCAGCACAACGGAGGGGTGTGGGATGATGGCAAGGGAACTAATGCACCACAGGGGGCTGGAGGAAGCCCCAGGTTAGTATAAATCCATTTAGTTTTTGTCACAGGTACACTTTAAAAGAAGTAGAGTCAGTAGTAAATTTGTACTGCCTGTGTATTCAGGTGCGTACACACAGTGTCGCCCGTTGGGGATCGGCACCTGATCCCTCGGGCAATATCACTCGGCCAGGCTCAACAGACGCAAAGTCAGCTATATAGCTCACTACACGCTCTGTTTCTATGTGGTGGGGCGGAGGGACGACTGAGCCGTGCGTGCGTGACATCATGCAGTGGGCTGGGCAGCGGCATGATCAAAAGAATCAGCCATCACTTGGGTGAGTTGATCCGCTGGGCGGATGGCTTGCAGGTCAGTGGTCAGTGGTTACTGTACACATGCCTGATTATCTGCTGAAGCGGTCGCGATTGGCTTCCTCAGCCATCTTTAATCAAGCATGTGTATGGGGCTTTAGTATAAGTGTAGTTAATGGGAAGTGAAAACCATTCCGAACACATAATGCTGTTTTGCATAAAAGTATTATTGCTTGATGAAAGGAATACTGTTGTGGTACATTTTTTCTATCATGTGCCTTCTGTCAGAATATTGGACCATTCACAGGGTGATCAGATATTTTTCCTCTTTCTTCCTGGTTGCCCCTAAATGACAGTGCTGAAAAATGTGCTAAGGTGTATGTGTGGCTCAGTACACACTTCAGCAGTAACACGGTGGCTCAGAATGGCATATTTACATATACACTGATGGAGAGCTCACCACACCCGACTTCTACTGTTCTGCTCCCCGAATGCTTGAGGAACGTAGTGGGTGGTGGATGCTTGGCTAAATTCATCACCTGTTTGTATATGTTGAGCTGCAATTCTATTGGTGTGTGACATAGTCTTCAGGCTTACTCATCAGCAACTGAAATGTGCTAGAAAGCACATATGTATTTCCTTTTAGGTCTTTTTTTATTTCTAAGCAGTTACCCTCTGTATTTCAGTGGGTTAAGTCAGGAAGTAAAGTATTTGTGTGAACTGTGTCTCATGGAAGTAACCACTGCATAATTAGTCAAATATTACTTCCAGAAAAACGGATCAAAACATTTCCAGCACGTTACGCCAAGAAACTTCCATGCAGCTTTTTAGCCAGGGAATGGCTTCTTCTATGAGAGACTAGCCAATAGCCGCACACTTCCTTTTACTTCCCAGCTGTCCCCCTTTCTGCAGACACTGTTATCTTTAGAAGCACATAAGGTAGTAATAATAATAATAATAATAATGGGTTAAACTGAGTGGTTCTTTGTACTACCTGAGGTTCCAAAACAGTACACTGTACGGCAACATCTTCATCAACTGCCTCCGGAAGCTTCTCCACTGTACCAGAGCAAGTGGCAAAGTGCTGTGAAAATAAAATATAATTCCAAATCACAAACATAGAAAGCTATTTAATTCTGTATTAGTCTTTCAAAAAAAAAAAAAGCCACAGCTTTATAAATTACACAGGACAACATGTTAAAAGGATGTTTCAGTCATACTTTCCATTCCTCTCATGGTCCCCGAGTTCCAGCTCTGGATCCCCTGTTCTCTGCCACTGCCCGGGGCTTTGGAAGTCTTAGGGAGCCCGAGTGCTGCCAAAGAAGGGCCTCAACATATTGCACATGGGCGAGCAGTACGGAGCCATCCATCTTCGGGAGCACTCCCGCAGCGGGAGATTTGAACCAGAGAGCCATCACTGGAACAAGGTGACCGTGAGAGGAATGGGAATGCTCATTAGAACCCAGAGCCTTCACTTTCCTTAGGTAAGTATCTGATTTTGTGGGGGGTTTTATTAAAAACAAAAGATTTTTAGTCACTTTAATTCTGTCAGGTAAACCTCTTTTCTTCCTGCACCGTTTGGATCATGACTGCAGAATACAAGTAAGTAGTGTAGATGAAGAAAGGCGGAGCACCAGCTCTGCTCATAAGATTTTATTTGTGACGCACCAGGCGTTACAGGCATACCAAGTATAGTATAGGCAAAGATACCGGCCTTACAGCCGTTTCACGGTACATCCGCTTCCTCCGAGACCACAAACGGTATCAAAGATAATGCAACAAGAGAGTCAAATATATACATATTAGAACTACTCACCACTCCCCACTGTCTACGTATCGACAATCGAGTGCGCGCCGCCATTGCTGCGGCTCCGTGCGCTTCCGGGAGTTAGCCTGCTCACTTCCTGGGGCCGCGTGACGTACCTACTCAATCGGCGCACTAGGAGTGTAAACCAATCCGGCGCTGTGTAATACTTTTAATATGCAATTTATTGGAGTGTGGGGAGGAGATAAGGTTTAATTTTTAGACCTTCAGCTGTTCACTGATGGAGAGAAAATTCTGACTAGAGGGTACCGAAAAAATACGGCTACCAATTCTCTCCTGCAGTATAACAGCTATCACCTGAGACATGCAACAAAGGAAATGGATGCAGGGAAAGCAGCAATTCAAGTAGTATCTACTTGGGACACAATGCCGGTGCCTTGCCTCAGCTGGACTGCTCAAACAGCTCGTAACACATCAAACATAGAAAAAGAAACGGCACTCCACTGGCTGCAAATCAAGTTGCTGTGTATTACTCGAACAGGAACACCTGTGTATTACTCGAACAGGAACACCTGTGTATTACTCGAACATTGTTCGAGTAATACACAGCAACTTGATTTGCAGCCAGTGGATCACCCAAGACACACTTTAGAAGGGATCCCATATGGTCAGTTCCTACGCCTGGGAAGGAATAATAGTCTGGACACAGATTTTGAGAAACAAAGTTTTGAATTAGGTATGAGATTCTTAGCCAAAAATTATCCAAAGGATCTAGTGACCAGTGCTTACTTAAAAGCCAAAAATAAAAGCAGAACTGAATTGATCTGGTAAGAAAGGAAAAAGAAGAAAAAAGTTGGGACTAAATGCGACAATAACGAACGAGTTACCTTAATTTTTGACTTTTCCCCAATGGCTGAGACTATACATAAATGTATCTATAAACACTGGTCCATACTACAATCAGAACCCTCTCTAAGTCATATTGCCAGTAAGAAACCGTTAATCACCTTTAGTGAACTTAAACGGGTAAAGAAGGAAAACTGGCTCCAAAAATATTGCCCACAAGGAAATTACACATGCAGAACATGTAATCATTGTGATCAATTCCTTCCAGGTAAGACTGTACAACTGGGAGGAACTAAAATCACTATAAAGGACTATCTGCATTGTAGATCCACCTATGTAGTGTACGCCATCATGTGCCCATGTAAAAGATACTACATAGGAAAAGCAATTAGCCACCCGTTTCCAACAACATGTCAACTCAATCCGTACAGGTATTGGAGCTGGAAGGTTTATAGCTCATATGAGAGACTGCCATGGTGGAAAAACCTAAGGTTTAAAATTTATGGGTCTAAAATCGGTGCCTAACCCACACAGGGGAGGTAATCGGGGACAGATTTTATTGCAGGAGGAAGCACGCTTAATCTCGTTAACAGAAGCCTGTTACTCAATGGGACTTAACGAACGCAATGAATTACATTGCTTTCTAAGTGCATATTAATTAGTATCTATTGCCAGAATGTCTATACCTCTGTTTATGGTTTTAACATGTTTTTATGTTTTGTAGTTCATCTACAGGCTGCCTCTTAATCTTTGTTTATTCTCTTGCAGAACCACGCCCCCACTGTCTAATCGAGTATAGCAACTGGTGTTGCTATGAACGCACCCGTAGTCGTCCTCCCTACAGAGCGCCGGATTGGTTTACACTCCTAGTGCGCCGATTGGGTAGGTACGTCACGCGGCCCCAGGAAGTGAGCAGGCTAACTCCCGGAAGAGCACGGAGCCGCAGCAATGGCGGCGCGCACTCGATTGTCGTTACGTAGACAGTGGGGAGTGGTGAGTAGTTCTAATATGTATATGTATATTTGACTTTCTTGTTGCATTATCTTTGATACCGTTTGTGGTCTCTGAGGAAGCGGTTGTACCGTGAAACGGCTGTAAGGCCGGTATCTTTGCCTATACTATACTTGGTATGCCTGTAACGCCTGGTGTGTCACAATAAATCTTATGAGCAGAGCTGGTGCTCCGTCTTTCTTCATCTACACTACTTCATTGAACTGCTTATCGTGAGCACAACTCTATCAGGTGTGACATACAGGCTGTCCTTGAGCCAGCATTTGGTGCCAGCCTCTTTGACAATCTCTACCCAACGATTACAGAATACAAGTAACTGTTAGTCCAGCAGCATTAACATGATCCCTGCCATCCCCAATCTCTCCAACCCATAGTTGAGTGACACTACTACAACAAAGGGGTTGCAATTCTTGTAAAAAGATATGACTAATGCTTAACCTCCTTGCCGGTTATCCTGAGCTCAGCTCGGGGTAACCCACCGCGGAGGATTCTTCATGCCCTGGTGGGCCGATTTGCATAATTTTTTTTTATACACGCAGCTAGCACTTTGCTAGCTGCGTTTTACTTACGATCGCCGCTGCTCCGCGCCGATTCGCCGCTACCCGCCGCATCAGAGGGTGCCCCCCCCCCCGAGACCCGTGCGCTGCCTGGCCAATCAGTGCCAGGCAGCGCTGAGGGGTGGATCGGGACTCCCTCTGACGTCACGACGTCGATGCACGTCATCGCGCCCATCGCCATGGCGACGGGGGAAGCCCTCATGGAAATCCCGTTCAGAACGGGATTTCCGGATGGGCATACGCGCCGGCGCCAATCGGCGAGTACGGGGGGACGCCGCAGGGAGGGGGGAAGCATGTAGCTAGCACTAGGCTAGCTACATGCTAAAAAGAAAAAAAATGCAAAAAAACACCCTCCCTGCCGTGCGCAGCACATTTTTAGAACGGCAAGGAGGTTAAATAAAGGAGGCAATTATGTGCAGAAATAATCAGAAGATAGTGTGTCTAAAGGGTAAGTGGACCCTATGTGATGCCAAAACAACTGTTGGATGCTTTTAATTGAATGAATAATGACTTATTTATATAGTGCGGCTGACCATCATTGGATGAATGCCACTTTGTTGTATCATACATTTAGTATCATTGGTATGCATTTTGGGAAAGTGCACTGCTTTGAACAGCTCTGTTGATAAATAAGGCTCAAAGTCAGATCTGTAACTAGAGGAAGGGCCGAAACACAAAAGACAATAATAACGTTTCTGTTCTGTTAAAATACTTACAGCATTGAGACCTGTTTCATCCACACATGGACTCAGACCAGCATTTATGTCTTCTTTAGTACAGTTAGATGCTACTGCAATAAACTCCACAGCTGTTGTCTTGATCACGCCATTTGGTGTTGATGTTTGCTAAACATTAAAAAAAAAAGTTACCAATAGTTACATCCATTTGCTTATGAATAGATACGGTCAAAGACATGCAAATTGTATTCAACTTGGATTTGGACCAATTTAAATTAACAGGAAGTGCCTGTGATTGGTCTAATTCCAAGATATGCTTCATGGCCATATAAAAAAAAAATCTGTACCAAAAAGAGAGAACTGTTATTACAGTCAGAACACAGTCAAATACTACATGGTTGTAAAAAAATGATTTTAAATCTGCAGACATGAGAAGGAGTCCTGAACTAGGGACAGGTCATTACTTTCTGATTGAAAAAGTGTTATTTGCATACCTGAATTCTTAACTCCTAAGACAGAGTAAAAATAAAAAGGAACACAGCCTACCGTAATTCTATGCAGGTATGGCACAGTACACACACACATGTTTATCTCATCATGATACATGTCAGTTTAGGTACCTTTTAGGGCTAGGCTCACAGTAATGATGTTGGAAACACCTGAATACAGATGATAGTATTTTCCTTATGGCTTCCAAGCATTTCAGTGAGTTTTTCAGGTGGATTAATAGCTAGCACATATATGGCACACACTACCCGCACCCACATTACACCCAGCCAGTACACTCCATATGTACTACTTGCACCCAGATGGCACCCAGTATTTGCACCCATATGACACACTGTACCCCCGTAGTCAGCAGCCATCACCCATGTGGCACCCAGTAATTCAGCCACATGGCACCCTGTACTCACACCTACACTACATGGCATTTAGTACTCCCCTCATAGCCAGCACCCACATAGAACGCAGTAGCCGCACCCACATGACATCCAGTACCTATCCCAGCCTCTACATGGCACCCTACATCTATACAGTGCTTAGTATCTACACCCAAGCTCCACACAACATCCATTACGTACACCCACAACACCCCGTATCTACTCCCAGAACCCACATGATACCCAATACCACCCAAAGCTAGCGTTCATTGCCCACATGACATCCAGTATATCCTCTTATCTAGTACCCTGGTATAGATTGTAAGCTTGCAAGGGCAGGGCTCTCACACACTTTTGTGTATTGTATTTTGTTACACATTTATTCATATAAATTTTGTCACTGTTATTACCAATTCTGTACTTTGTACCAATTCTGTATTTCGTATATTGGTATATACCATTGTCTGTATTATTTTGTACCCCATGTTTGTTTCTTACTTTGTAAAGCACCACAGAAGAATATGTTGGTGCTTTATAAAGCAATCATAATAATACCTTCATCCACATGGCACCCAGTACTTCCTGTAGCTGACACTTAATCCCCTCATGGCACTCGGTAACCTCATAATCAACTACAAGCTCCCACATGGCACCCAGTACCCACCAATGCCTGCACCCAGTATTCACATTAACTACGTATCTCCCCCTACCAGCCTCTAGAATTTAACTGTCACTAGCAGCTAGCCACTACAATCTACCAACTACTACTTACTGATCACTACCAGCCTATCACTAAAATCTTTTACCGTTGATTACTACCTGCCCGCCACTAGAATCTACTGATTAGTGCCTGACTGCCACTAGAATCTAAACATCCCCATGAGCCTATCACTACCGATCATTACCAGCCTGCCACTAGAAACTACCTTACACTACAGTGGGATGTGAAAGTTTGGGCAACCTTGTTAATCGTCATGATTTCCCTGTGTAAATCGTTGGTAGTTACGATAAAAAATGTCAGTTAAATATATCATATAGGAGACACACAGAGTGATATTTGAGAAGTGAAATGAAGTTTATTGGATTTACAGAAGTGTGCAATAATTGTTTAAACAAAATTAGGCAGGTACATAAATTTGAGCACCACAAAAAAGAAATGAAATCAATATTTAGTAGATTCTCCTTTTGCAGAAATTACAGCCTCTAAACACTTCCTGTAGGTTCCAATGAGAGTCTAGATTCTGGTTGAAGGTATTTTGAATCATTCCTCTTTACAAAAAGTCTCTGGTTCATTCAGGTTTCATGGCTTTCGAGCATGGACAGCTCTCTTTAACTCACACCACAGATTTTCAATTATATTCAGGTCTGGGGACTGAGATGGCCATTCCAGAACGTTGTACTGGTTACTCTGCATGAATACCTTAGTGTATTTTGAGCAGTGTTTAGGGTCGTTGTCTTCTTGAAAGATCCAGCCCCAGCACAGCTTCAACTTTGTCACTGATTCCTGGACATTGGTCTCCAGAATCTGCTAATACTGAGTTATATCCATGCATCCCTCAACTTTGACAAGATTCCCAGTCCCTGCACTGGCCACACAGCCCCACAGCATGATGGAACCATCACCATATTTTACTGTAGGAAGCAGGTGTTTTTCTTGGAATGCTGTGTTGTTTTTCCTCCATGCATAACGCCTCTTGTTATACCCAAATAACTAAATTTTAGTTTCATCAGACTTATTCCAGAATGAAGCTGGTTTGTCCAAATCAAAAAAGGGCGTCTGGAAAAAAGGGCGCGTAGTGTAAACGATAAGCAGTATTATCGTTTATAAAAATATTGTGTAGAATTTCTTTTACAAATAGTGTTTTAAGAATTTATAAATCATTAAATAATGTGTATGAAATCGGCAATTCTTAAAACGTTAATCTTCCCTGTTTCTAAACTGAAACTTATAATTGCGTTTGTTAAAAGAACAGTATTATTTGTTTAAACATTATAATTATATATTGTTATGAATAATGTTGATTTATCGTTTATTATTATAATAAAATGTGAAAATATTGTTTATAACAATGATATTAATATAAGTACATTCATAATATCTGTTGATTAGTATTATTAAAATTGTACTAAAACTATACCTAACCCTACCCTCACATAGAACCCTCCCTGTACCTATCCCTAACCCCTAGACCCCCTGGTGGTGCCTAAACCTAAGACCCCCCTGGTGGTGCCTAAACCTAAGGCGTACATCAAAAAAGGGCGTCGGGAAAAAAGGGCGCGTGGTGTAAACGAAAAGCAGTATTATCGTTTATAAAAATATTGTGTAGAATTTCGTTTACAAATAGTGTTTTAAGAATTTATAAATCATTAAATAATGTGCATGAAATCGGCAATTCTTAAAACGTTAATCTTCCCTGTTTCTAAACTGAAACTTATAATTACGTTTGTTAAAAAACAGTATTATTTGTTTAAACATTAATTATATATTGTTATGAATAATGTTGATTTATCGTTTATTATTATAATAAAATGTGAAAATATTCATAATATCTGTTCATTAGTATTATTAAAATTGTACTAAAACTATTCCTAACCCTACTCTCACATAGAACCCCCCTGTACCAATCCCTAACCCCTAGACCCCCTGGTGGTGCCTAAACCTAAGACCCCCCCTGGTGGTGCCTAAACCTAAGACCCCCCTGGTGGTGCCTAAACCTTAGACCCCCCCTGGTGGTGCCTAAACCTAAGACCCCCTGGTGGTGCCTAAACCTAAGACCCCCCTGGTGGTGCCTAAACCTAAGACCCCCCCTGGTGGTGCCTAAACCTTAGACCCCCTCTGGTGGTGCCTAAACCTAAGACCCCCCCCCCTGGTGGTGCCTAAACCTAAGACCCCCCTGGTGTTGCCTAAAACTAACCACCCCAAAGCCTTCCCTGTACCTATCCCTAACCCCTAGACCCCCTGATGGTGCCTAAACCTAAGACCCCCTGGTGGTGCCTAAACCTAAGACCCACCTGGTGGTGCCTAAACCTAAGACCCCCCTCAGGGTGCCTAAACCTAAGACCCCCCTGGGGGTGCCTAAACCTAAGACCCCCCTGGTGGTGCCTAAAACTAACCACCCCAAAACCCTCCCTGTACCTATCCCTAACCCCTAGACCCCCTGGTGGTGCCTAAACCTAAGACCCCCCCTGGTGGTGCCTAAACCTAAGACCCCCCTGGTGGTGCCTAAAACTAACCACCTCAAAGCCCTCCCTGTACCTAACCCCTAGACCCCCTGGTGGTGCCTAACCCTAAGACCCCCCTGGTGGTGCCTAAACCTAAGACCCCCCTGGTGGTGCCTAAAACTAACCACCCCAAAGCCCTCCCTGTACCTAACCCCTAGACCCCCTGGTGGTGCCTAAACCTAAGACCCCCCTGGTGGTGCCTAAACCTAAGACCCCCCTGGTGGTGCCTAAACCTAAGACCCCCCTGGGGGTGCCTAAACCTAAGACCCCCCTGGTGGTGCCTAAACCTAAGACCCCCTATGAATAATAATGTTTTACAAACATTAATAAATGAAAAATTTTAATAAAAAAATTTTAATATTTTTTTTGGGGTGGATAATAATGTTTTAGAAATGTTTTACAAATAGTATTTGTAAAAAATATATTGCAATTTACGTTACGTAGTGATCGCTTTATTTTGTGAATAATAATGTTTTAAAACAGTAAGGGTTAAAATGTTAAATAATGTTTTAATTAAATAGGATAAATATGTTTAGTATTTTCAAAAAACGTTATTCGTCACAGGCTCATTTTCTAAACGTAAATCATCACAAGCACAGTTATAAAACATTAAAAAATCTCCGGGCGCCGTTTGTAAAACGTTAATAATCTCCGGCGCCCTTTTTTCCCTGTTCGGCGCCAATTAAACGATATTTATAATGGGAGTGAATGGGGCGCCCTTTTTGTCCACTTGTCTCATGCGCCCAAATCTCCTGCTTCCGCTTTAGCATACCTCAAGCGGCTCTGTTTGTGCTGTGGGTGGAGAAAATGCTTCTTCTGCATCACTCTCGCATACATACAGAATCTCCTTGTGTAAAGTGTGTTGAATGGTTGAATGATGCAATTGCCCCCCTTAAATACTCTTTCTCATAATAGGATTCACCTGTGTATATAGGTCAGGGGTCACTGAGCTTACCAAGCCATTTTTGAGTTCCAATAATTAGTTCTAAAGGTTTTGGAATCAATAAAATGACAACAGTGCCCACATTTATGCACCTGCCTAATTTTATTTAAACAATTATTGCACACTTTCTGTAAATCCAATAAACTTCATTTCACGTCTCAAATATCACTGTGTGTGTCTCCTATATGATATATTTAACTGACATTTTTTATCGTAACAACCAACGACTTAAACAGAAAAATCATGACGATTAACAAGGTTGCCCAAACTTTCGCATCCCACTGTATCTGCCTGACACTGGTATTCCTTGCCGTGATTAATCTGATCTGCTTTTTGTTGGTAATATCTGCATATCACTGATATCTGATTTATCACTAATGATATACTGTATGCATGTCATTGGTGAAATCTATGTCATTGTTACCTGCCTATTATTGGTAATATATGTATGTCATTGGTATGTGCCTGGTTTTTTTTTTCCACTTACATTTTTACGTGTATGTCTTCATATATGGCTCTGTGGAATGAGGAGCTGTGATGCTTTCTTGTGGCTCAGTAATATATGAGTAAAAGAAAATAGTAAATTAATGTAGTGCCGGATGCGCCCCGACTTTGGCAAGATACACCTGCGGGGATGCGTTACCATAAAGATAGAGGCACAATTCATCATGGAGAGGGGTGTATCACGTGCAATTCCTGGATGTAGCAAGGGGAGGACGAGCTACTGCATTATGCTATGCTTTCTTTGATGTATCAACATCAAAATCCCTCCCCTCATCAGGGAAACATGTCCTACCCCCAGAAGCCTACCCCCACGCCGAAGACACTCGCTTACAGCCCCAAAAGAAGTGAGTAAAAGAGCGAAATGGCCATCAGGCTCTCCTCTACCTGGCACCCACTGCTCCACCATCACCTGGTAAGAGACCCACGCAATATTATTTATGAGTGAGTTTGCTAAGACACAAGAAAAGTTACCCTGTTGTATGGTAGTGTAGTGCCTACAGCATGCAACCTACAGTAGGTTTATGAACTTCTATATTATGCCCAGTACGATATTTGGCATCACACACAATCTGTTATGGCCACTGTCAGTTTGTAGTTCTTGCTTCAAAATGCAAATCTACCCCTTTTAGCACCCACACATGGACCAGATAGTCAGGGATCCTAGCAACATTTGTGCCAAGGATAGATCACTATGAAAGCCCTGTCACATGACCTGCCGACATAACGTCAGTACATTGTCAATGGAAAACAGATGCACTGTGAGCTGGACAACAGGAGTGCAGGTTGGAGGGGAGGAAGGAGGGTGCAGCTGGGACAGGTGAGTCAGTGCCTACACCACCCTCTACTGTGTCCACCCTGCATTACTAGGGGCAGTTATTACTGCTTTATGGGCTTGAAGCACCTATCGCTGCTGTGTTTGAGGTGGGGGGGGGGTGTTTGAGGTGGGGGGTGGGAGGAAAGAGGGATTGAGCACAAATATTACCTAATGCTATCTGAAGTGTTGGGCAGGGACACCTCATGGCTGCCTAATACTGCTAAGTGGGGGTGGGGAGAAAATAAAAAGTTGCACACACAATTTATCACAACAGAATTGGTAACCATTTTTTTTTATTTGAGTACAGTCCCCTCAATGATTCTCTTTCATGTGTACTGTATCTGTACAGTGTGTGTGTGTGTATGTGTATGTACAGTGGCTTGCAAAAGTATCCGGCCCCCTTGAAGTTTTCCACATTTTGTCATATTACTGCCACAAATATGAATCAATTTTATTGGAATTCCATGTGAAAGACCAATACAAAGTGGTGTACACGTGAGAAGTGGAACGAAAATCATACATGATTCCAAACATTTTTTACACATCAATAACTGCAAAGTGGGGTGTGCGTAATTATTCAGCCCCCCTGAGTCAACACTTTGTAGAACCACCTTTTGCTACAATTACAGCTGCCAGTCTTTTAGGGTATGTCTCTACCAGCTTTGCACATCTAGAGACTGAAATCTTTGCCCATTCTTCTTTGCAAAAGAGCTCCAGCTCAGTCAGATTAGATGGACAGCATGTGTGAACAGCAGTTTTCAGATCTTGCCACAGATTCTTGATTGGATTTAGATCTTGACTTTGACTGGGCCATTCTAACACATGAATATGTTTTGTTGTAAATTGTTGCCCTGGCTTTATGTTTAGGGTCATAGTCCTGCTGGAAGGTGAACCTCTGCCCCAGTCTCAAGTCTTTTGCAGACTCCAAGAGGTTTTCTTCCAAGATTGCCCTGTATTTGGCTCCATCCATCTTCCTATCAACTCTGACCAGCTTCCCTGTCCCTGCTGAAGAGAGGCACCCCCACAGCATGATGCTGCCACCACCATATGTGACAGTGGAGATGGTGCATTCTGAGTGATGTGAAGTGTGAGTTTTCCGCCACACATAGCGTTTTGCATTTTGGCCAAAAAGTTCTATTTTGGTCTCATCTGACCAGAGCACCTTTTTCCACATGTTTGCTGTGTCCCCCACATGGCTTGTGGCAAACTGCAAACAGGACTTCTTATGCTTTTCTGTTAACAATGGCTTTCTTCTTGCCACTCTTCCATAAAGGCCAACTTTGTGCAGTGCATGACTAATAGTTGTCCTATGGACAGATTCCCCCACCTGAGCTGTAGATCTCTGCAGCTCGTCCAGAGTCATCATGGGCCTCTTGACTGCATTTCTGATCAGCGCTCTCCTTGTTCGGCCTGTGAGTTTAGGTGGACGGCCTTGTCTTGGTAGGTTTACAGTTGTGCCATACTCCTTCCATTTCTGAATGATCGCTTGAACAGTGCTCCGTCGGATGTTAAAGGCTTTGGAAATCTTTTTGTAGCCTAAGCTTGCTTTAACTTTCTCAATAACTTTATCCCTGACCTGTCTGGTGTGTTCTTTGGACTTCATGGTGTTGTTGTTCCCAATATTCTCTTAGACAACCTCTGAGGCCGTCACGACGCAGCTGTATTTGTACTGACATTAGATTACACACAGGTGCACTCTATTTAGTCATTAGCACTCATCAGGCAATGTCTATGGGCAACTGACTGCACTCAGACCAAAGGGGGCTGAATAATTACGCACACCCCACTTTGCAGTTATTGATTTGTAAAAACTGTTTGGAATCATGTATGATTTTCGTTCCACTTCTCACGTGTACACCACTGTGTATTGGTCTTTCACATCGAATTCCAATAAATTTGATTCATGTTTGTGGCAGTAATATGACAAAATGTGGAAAACTTCAAGGGGGCCGAATACTTTTGCAAGCCACTGTACAGTATATGTCTGTACTGAGCATGCATGTTTGTGTTATTTATTTTTTTCATATTGAACATAATGTACAGGTATTTTTTTTTTTCAACCAAACTATGTAAATATGTATGACTATGTATGCCTGCACTTTGTGTGTGTGCAGAGGTGTTCATATTATGCAGGAGAACAGAGGTGCCAAAAGGATAAAAAGAAGCTAAATAAGCTTAAAAACAAATTCTTGGTAAATAGAGGAGGTAGTGGTGAACTTACCTCCTCCAAGTAGACACACAACGACTGTAGTAAAGACAGTCAATATATTTTATTTATGAACTCCAAATATGCAACGCGTTTTGCAGGTTTTATCCTGCTTCATCAGGCAACAACAGCGGAGCAATAGCATATGTGGTCAGTAGAAGAGCCAGGCACCTCTGTTAAGGGTTGCAGGGTTGAACCCCCTTTTTTTCATCTACAGAGAGCAACTTCTTATTCCTGAGTGGGGTCAGGAAAATCTCCCCACCTGCCTTTACAGTGGTTGCCTGATGGAAGCCCTGGTTTGTGAGTATTAATATTTACTCCATCTAGTAACCATTTACCAGTACATATTACACTATTGGGGCTCCTGGTGTTCCTTGTTTTTATCTCGTTGCAAGCAGTCACGGCAGTTTCTTGGGCAGTGCGGACAGGGCGACCGCCCTGGGCGCAGACTGGCAAGTAGAAGAAGGGGGGCGCAGGCAGAAGGACATTACCGCTAGGCAGCTGGTGACGCGTGGTGCAGCCAAATGGCAGAAGAAGGAAGATTACCAGCGCGATCACCTTCCTTGACTCCTCCTGGGCTGCCGCAAGTAGAAGAAGAGGGGCGCAGGCAGAAGGACATTACCGCTAGGCAGCTGGTGACGCGTGGTGCAGCCAAATGGCAGAAGAAGGAAGATTACCAGCGCGATCACCTTCCTTGACTCCTCCTGGGCTGCCTGCATCAGACGTCAAGTCATCATCACGTCACCACCGCATGATGACACCTGATGTCCTGTAGCGGTACTGCAGGCTGTCAGTGCGGCGCCCATGGAGGACTCGGTTCCAGGCTCTCTTTGCCTGTGTGTGTTCCTGGTCCCTGCTTCCTCCTGGTTGAGTGTCTGGTCACTAGTAAGTAGGCAGATCTACTTGTGACCTGTGGCTGTGTGACTGTCCCTATAGAGTAAGGATTCACAAGTCCACGGAGATGGGGGGGGAATATTTACACCCTCGCCCTGGGCGCAGTTTGGCCTGGAAACTGGCCTGCAAGCAGTGTTCATATGTTTGTGTGTATGTCCCTCTATATTGTGTATACAGTGTGCGTATGTTTATAAGTGTTACATTCCTTTAACTACCAATGGGCCACATATTGCTGTCGACCATAAAATGGCCACGCATTAATTAGATATATGCATATATCTGCACTTAGCCTTTTAGGTACATTTTCCTTGCAGCTTATGTATGGTTGCCATGGTGTGATTGTGTCATGCGAGGGAGAGGTGTGATGTGAGCAAATACTCAAATCAGCTGTTTTCGGCACACGGCTCTGAGAGCTGAGCACCAAAACTGGGCGCCCCATAGCAGCAAAGCTATGCTGCGCGGGGCACGTAGAAGTAATTCGGTGCTCTGGCGGCTGCCAGACCCCGAATTACATCTCCCTCTGAGTTGCGACAACTCGGAGGGGGAATAGTATTTAATGCCGCTTCGGAGTTTAGAGGCAGTGATGAAAGCCGTAATTCGGCTCTCACCACGGCGAACTGAGCGGCGCCGGATAAATACTGTATGCACCCGCAAATACTTAAGGGGAGGGGCCAGTGGAGGACACTACTGGGTAAAGAATGTTTTAATAACTTTTTTTTGATAAATAAAATTTACATAGTTTTTTCATTAAAATTGACTTAGTGTGCACCATCCACAATATGTTTTTCTTCCTAATTGGTATTGCTATGTTGATATCTGTGTGTATGTGTGTCACTACTGTGTATATACAGCACAAGCTGAAAATGTATGTATAAAAGGAGTCTATATATACTTTCTATAAAGTATTCACACAAGGGTCGCTGCCTCCATTTCCCCCCTGCAATCAGGCCTGGACTAGCCCCAACCACCATACTTGGCAACCCTTGAACCAGATGCTCATCACCCATGCATGCACAGTTCGCTCTTGGACGTCGCCCTTTCGCCTTAATGATCTCAGCACACACGCTCTCAGGACTAAGTGCTGATGGGTAACCAGAGGCAGCAATCCTTGTGTGGACTTCTTAAAGAAAGTGTGAATAGACTCCTTTTAATCATACATTTTCAACTCGGATGTCCTTTAATTGCCTATTTGAGTGGAGAAGGTGGGAGGTGTTGCACTTTGGCATCTGTGCTTTGGTTGGTAGCAGGCCTTATATTGCCACTACTCATATGTTATGCTCTCGTACACCAAATTAAAGTAAAGACCAGTTCATACTACCTTTGTTTCCCTCCAATTAATCAGGCTCAATAGCAGATGGACTCAAATCTCATAGTTCAAAGCCTGCTATGATTTTCTATTGTAAACACAAACACACGCACGTACACACGCACGTCCACACACCCACTATTTTACCGTATGCCAAAGGATGTGCATGAGCTGGCCTTCTATCCCCTCATCTGCCCTTAAAGGACCACTTCAGTGAAAAAAAGTAAGCAGTTAAAATCTGACAGAACCAACAGGTTTTGGACTAGTCCATTTGCTCATGGGGAATTCTCAGGGTTCTCTAAACAGCAGTTGCTAAGTTTAACTGGAAAGAATAGAGTGCAAGTGAGTAGGGAGGCTGGCTGGTATCTTACTGTTTTGGCAGTTAAACTGCTGTTCAGGAAATGCTTTTGAAAACAAAGAAAATCCTGAGAATCCCCCATGAGGAGATGGACTACCTGAAATCCTGTCAGTTCTGTCAGATTTTAACTGCATACTTTTTTTTTTAGTTGTATTGGTTTTTTAAACACCCAACAGGTGGAGTAAGAAAGCTACACACAAAGAAATAGCTCCCAGTGGCCTTAAATCATAGGAGTTTTAGAAACAAGAACAAGGGTCTTTTGACCAGCTTTTTGAGGTGTGCAGAAAGGTACGGTACTTGGCCTTTATTTCTGCATATGTGCAATATTTCATGTCTTCTAGTGTTGCATAAAACCTTGGAGAATAAATAAATATGTGACGTATTTAATTCGTGTATTTAAGTGTAAACCTGGGACAGTATGAAAAAATACCTGAATCTGCCCACGACCAATCTCATGGAGATGATAATATACAGTACTATTTCCACTGTTGAATTTATGAAGTGAAACATCAACAGCATGCACGACCCGAGTGTCATTAAACGGAGCCAAAAAAGGACAGTTTGGACAATCTCTAAGAAACTTCTCTGCAGAATCTGGAAGGAATCAATAGACAAATATATTGAAATATTGTGTCACATCAAGCAAAAGATTGTTCACAGAAATAATAACCATGCTGCAAAGAAAAGAAATAAATTATTTGCACTCAGAAAAGCCTATTTATTGCACATCATCAATAAAAACATAAAAAGTAAAAAGGTCTGTATGACCTAACACCAGCAATTAATCAGCGGCCTATAGAGATCATTTATAGCAATCATACTCGAATGCGCACATGGTGTTCCCCTTTAACAAATAAACAAGGAATAAAGGGGAACTCCATGTGCGCATGCGAGTATGATTGCTATGAACAATCTCTATAGGTCGCTGTGTAATTTTTATTGCTGATGTTAGGTCATACACACCTTTTTACCTTTTATCTTTTTATTGATGACTAGGTGTCCTAAGCCTGTTTAAAATACGGGCTCTAGGTCTGTCACCGCCGCATGTCACCGCACATGCGCATGTCGTACGCGCACACGTCTGCCACGTGCGCGCACATGTCAGCCGTGCGCGCACACGCCCGTGCGCATGCGTGCCCGCCCCTTGGCCCCGTCCTCCCCTGCAAGCCGCACGTCACTCCCCCTCAGTGTCTCTGTGTCCCTGCACATGCGCACATGGACATGGACACAGAGACAGGTTTTATTATGTAGGATGTGCAATAAATAGGCTTTTGTGAGCGCAAATAATTGATTTCTCTTTTTTGCTTAGGCGTTTCACCGTTAACATTTTGTATTTTGCTGCCTATTAAGCTTATAATATACTGATATTGAAGCGCCCTTTTATCTTTTGATTTTTCATGCTTCAAAGAAGTATGCTAAAATGTATACATCACTGCCATCCTACAGTAATTGTTAAATGCCCTGAATGTGTTATACAACTGGAACAATAATTCAAAGAAGGAATACACACATTCAGGGCAACATGAAGACTGTGAGAATAAAACAAGTGGAAGCAGCATCACTCAAAATAAGTGGAATTGTTCAGACCACAAGAAGAAGTCTTGGCAAGGTTGTTCACAGCATTATGCATGTGAGGCCCTTCCTCTACCTCTGCCTATGCTTCTTCCCTTTGGTCTAAGTGATACCTCTGTTTTTATATTCGGCAGTTACTTCTTTGACTCTTGTATTTTCTATCTCATACAAGTCATTTTGGGAAATAGCAACCACAAGGATGTATGAGACCGCACACTAGCGATGTCGGGGAATGGGCGTGCAGCGGATCCACCCCTGTACCCATAGGGTATAGCGTATAATTTCTCCAAGATGATCCGGCACAGCTCTTTTAATCAGAAGATTATTTTATTGGATCATAAAAATACAAACATTAAAGCTGCATAGTGGCTACGGTCCACCGTTTCGGACCATCACAGTCCTTGTTCACGCCACAGACACAGCCAAATGAACAACTGCAGACATGCTCTTTATATAGTCAAAGCTCCAACATGGCAACCAATCAGAGGAACCTATGCAAATGACTGGACCTGATGGGGAACTACAGGGCTTGTCCACAAAGGGTACCGCCCTCCCACTCCATTAGTCAAACATTTTGAAATGCAAGATGTCATTGCAGTAACATAAACATATAAATAGAAGCATTTCTAACTCTGATCTATTGCACCTGTTAAACAAACCCATGCCCTCTGCATCTTGATGCCCTGGATTCCTCCCAGGATCTTTTTAGATGTTTAACAGGTGCAATAGATCAGAGTTAGAAATGCTTCTATTTATATGTTTATGTTACTGAAATGACATCTTGCATTTCAAAATGTTTGACCAATGGAGTGGGAGGGCAGTACCCTTTGTGGACAAGCCCTGTAGTTCCCGATCAGGTCCAGTCATTTGCATAGGTTCCTCTGATTGGTTGCCTTGTTGGAGCTTTGACTATATAAAGAGCATGTCTGCAGTTGTTCATTTGGCTGTGTGGCGTGAACAAGGACTGTGATGGCCCGAAACGGTGGACCGTAGCCACTATGCAGCTTTAATGTTTGTATTTTTATGATCCAATAAAATAATCTTCTGATTAAAAGAGATGTGCCGGATCATCTTGGAGAAATTCTGGGAAATACACACGGCCGGATTTAAGCCAAGGCCATATAAGCCATGGCCTAGGGCACCACAGTATCAAGGGCGGGCAGCAGGCTATACTGGGAAAAGTGGGGGAGGGGAGTGTGTGTGTGTCACCTGGCTACCTATACTGGAGGGAGGGGGTCATCAGGCTATCTATAAGCAATGGGGGTAGGGTCATCTGGCTTCTTATATTAAAGGGAAGGGTGGAGTGGTCATCAGACTACCTACACTAAAGGGAAGGGGGGTCATCAGGTCATCAGGCTTTCTAAACTGGAGGGGGGGTTATCTGGCTACCTATACTGGAGGTGGAGGAGGGGTCATCCTTCTGCATATACTAGAGGGAAGGGTCATTGGGCTACCTGTACTGAGGGAGCGGTAATGTCATCTGGCTACCTATACTGGAGGGAGGGGAAAGGGTCATCTGGCTCCATATACTGAAGGGGGGCGGCTGCTGACTGGGGCCTTGGGCGGTAAAGAGTACAAATCCGGCCCTGGAAATACATGCAGAGATCTAGATTTAAAGTGATAATCCACCTTTGGTGATTTAAAAAAAACCTCACCTCAGATCAGATCAACAGATCAAAGATTTTTTCAAATATCATATCAGATTTTTAACTTGTTTTTGTCCGCAGAGACAGCCACGTGCATAGCTCAGCCTTCCTGTCAGCACAGTGAGCACAGTTTTCAGATTAAAAAAAAAAAATCAGGAACCGTCATTTCAGATAACAGTTAATCTTGTGTACCAGGACTAATACTTCCTGCTTTGTGCAGCTAATTACACATGCTAAAAAGGAGGAGTTGCTTGGCTTTTAGTAAGTAGTAAGTACTTTCCAAAAGCATAAAAATGTACTGATTTCTTTCTCAGAAAATAATGCTATCAAGGTCCATTAAGGATACCCTTAATGGATATAAATACTAAATAATATTAATAATAATAATACCCGAGCTAAGCTGCTGTGTGGATTTGAGGCTACAGAGATGTGGGGGTATGTGTGCAGAGCCTTACCATGCTTTCTGATGTCTCCCAAGAGGCTCCATTTCGCCATGAATTGCTCTGGTAGAGACTCTGACTTTAATGGCCCGTACTCACGGGCTGCAGAAGTGGCCTGTCGCCAGCACACGTGAGCGTGCTAGCGACAGGCCGGCGACAGCTTCTCGCCAGGTCCCTCCGCGTACACACGCGGAAGAGGGACCAGCGGCGAGGCGGAAGCTGTCGCCGACGTTCCTCCTCCCCCCGCCGGAAGCTCCATATGATACAATGGAGTTTGCTGTCGCTAGTCCGCGTACTCACGCGGACTAGCGACAGTTGCGGGGGAGGTGCGGCGGCGACTGTCGCCATGCGATTGAAACTTTCAATCGCATGGCGACATGAGCGGCGGGCGACAGTTCGGGGTGCGCGCGCGTGCGGCGGCCCATACTCACGAGCGACCTGTCGCCGCAACACGCGCGCGCCGTGTGTTGAGGCGACAAAAGTCCCTCGTGAGTATGGGCCATAATACTGGTAAGTCGCTGACCTATGACCCGGAGGTATTTGCTCTGCGCATGCACAGTATGTCAGATGAGCTGTGTGACAGGTCTGTATGTTGGGAATACAAGAGAAAAGCGAGCACAGACACAAAGGGTGTGGATCTGACATACTGGTAGGGCTCTGCACACACACACCCCACTTTTCTGTATCCTCAAATCTCACACAGCGGTTTGCCTTGGGTATCCTTTAAGGCACACACAGCAAGCTGCAAAATGAAATAGAAAAATATTTTTAAAAAATATGAATTTTTAATGAAGGTAGAATTTCATCCAGTATTTCATTCAGTATTTATGGATTTCATCTCATCTGCCAGATCAAAATCCAAAGTGTAATCATTACCCCTATGCTCCCAGCAGTGTGAAAGCGGCCATACATGTATCGACTTGGTGGATGATGGACCATCCGATCTGATAATTATTATTGCATCACATTAAAATTGGTACCGCCACAAGCATGCCTGATCCACGATTCAACAGATTTCAGGCCAAGATTAGTTGAATGTATCAATCGGCCATCTCAGGCTGACATGATCGGGTGCAACAAATGTGACGGAAACCCTCTGCTGTTATCCCTCCAAATGGTTTATGTGCCCCGAGGTCAGTGCTTATTTATACTGTATCTGTCATGCCGTCTCCTGAGTGTTTGCACTGTATTTCCACATTCGGGTCCCAACACCTGCATATAGCGCGTGGGGCGCATGTATGTACTCACACACATGCCCTACATGCTATAATGCCGGCAGTCCCATGGGGCGCCAATGCAGAAATACAGCGCAGACACTCAGGGATGGCATGAAAGGTAAAGTATAAATGCATGGGCAAAACATGTGGGGAGATGTGGCAGGGGGGTGGCGAGGTGGGGCACAAAGCAGATTCCCGAAACATTTCATGCTGAAATCTACTGGAAATCGGCCTGCAGTGTATGGGCAGCCAACAGATCTTTTTCTGATCAGTTTTGATCAAAGAGAGATCTGTTTCTTGGTTGAATCTGCCTATAATCACTAGATGTATGGGCACAATTACTTAATAGTACTTAGAAGGCTGTTATTGTCCTTCAGCTGCCATTATCAGCTTTATGTTTGTCCGGTATTGTTCCCCAGCTTTTTCTAGTTCCAATACTGTTTTATTACTGCAGTAGGGTCCCCACTTGTCAGTGCTCACAGCATCTCCCACTTGTTTCAATTCTTTCAAGGAGTAACATATTAATGCTCTTAGGAGCATATTGCCAGCTTTCCCCCAGAATTGCATTGCCCACAGTGGTGTTCTCCAGTTTTACAGATACTGTACTTAATGTACTATCGCTTCAAGGTTAAAGTGGACCTGAACTCATGCACAGGACAGAAGGGAAACATAGAGAAATGCACCCTGTATGTATTTAGAGAGTTCAGCCTGTCTAATTCCCCCTCATCTGTGTCCAATCACAAGTTGTAATCCCCTGTGTCAGCTGACTACCATGGCAGATAAGCTCATTTGAAAGCACGGATGTTAACAATATTTCTGCTTCTATGAAAGCAGGAAGTAGAAACACTGAAGATCTACTGTAGGATTTGTATCAGCTGTAGCAAAGAAATGTTTTTCTTTAAAGGTTATTATGCTGTTGCGTATCTTTTAGAGCAGAGAGGAAGTTCTGAGTTTTGGTCCGCTTTAAGCAAACATTTTGTTAAACATAAAATGAGGACAAAGCCACTGCTTGTGGTGGAGATTTGTACAAAACTATATCAGTATCAAAATACTGTCTTCAGCATAATGGCCACTGCAGCTTGCAGCTCATTCCCCAGTTGTGAATGGTTGGAGTGCTTTACAACTGTGGAAATTAACAGGGACAACCCTACTTCAAAGTCTACAGCCCACAAACCAGTGTTTCCTGACAATAAGTGGTGGTGGAATGTCAATGTCAGTGGCGTAGCTAAGGAGCTGTGGGCCCCGATGCAAGTTTTACAATGGGGCCCCCCAAGCACTATACATAACAATTGATTTGGCGCACCAAAACCTGCCAAAGACAACCACAGAGTCAGAGTTGCAAGAAAGAGATGGGGAACAGTGTTTTAAGGATTACTACTATTCAAAGCATCTATAAAAGTGATTATAACCAGCACAGGACCAACAGAGAGCTAATACTGTGATGAAGGGTGGACCCTTCGGGGCCCCTCTGGCCCAAGGGCCCCGATGCGGTCGCTACCTCTGCACCCCCTATTGCTACGCCCCTGGTCAATGTATTAGGTTTTGTTTCACAGTCTTACTATCATAACAATATCATAAAAAATAATGACCTATTTTGGACTTGCACTTCATGTTTGTAACTGTAAAGGTATTGTTTATCTTCAGAAGTCTGACATCACAATCTCCTTCCACTACCTGTGATGAAAAACATAATAAATATTAAATAATTGTCAATTTCCAGCAAGGTTTCCATTCTCAGATAGCTTGTTCAAAAATACTTTATCCATCACAACACAAATAACAGATTTACAAAATTTTAGATATTCATCATATTTTTTGTTATAATGTTGTATGTTAAGACAGCATGCACACAAAAAGAGCGCTGGAAATTTAGGCGCAGGGTGAAGCCACAAAACGGCTCACCTGCTAATTACTATTCCCCCTCCAGGCCACCATGGACTCAACAGGGAAAGATGCAATTTAGCTGCCAGCTATTGGTGGCATCTAAATTGCACTGTATTTTTCCTAATTTGGGTTCCGTCTTTTGCAGCCGCCCATATTACCTTCTGAGCCATAATTCCCATTACAGTCTATGGAGGAGCCCAGCGGCACCCTTTTTGCTCAATTCGGTTAAAACATAGATCATTAAAGCAAACATATGATGGGATGGTCGGAAATTTTGATTTCCACAAGTGCCTATTATTGAATCCGCGGATTTCTGCGGAAATTGGAATTTACGATACCGATTTCCTATTTTCATGGAAAGGGTTTTTTTTTTCCATTTTTGTTAATAAAGTTATGTTTTTTTAAAATGTTGTTTAACGGAATCCGATATATTTTGTGGATGTCTGCTATTACAGTATGTGGACATCTGCTATTATGTGGACATCTGCTATTATGTGGACGTATGCTATTATGTGGACGTATGCTATTATGTGGACGTCTGCTATTATGTGGACGTATGCTATTATGTGTTCATCTGCTATTATGTGGACGTATGCTATTATGTGGACATATGCTATTATGTGTTCATCTGCTATTATGTGGACGTATGCTATTATGTGGACATCTGCTATTATGTGGACGTATGCTATTATGTGGACATATGCTATTATGTGTTCATCTGCTATTATGTGGACGTATGCTATTATGTGGACGTCTGCTATTATGTGGACGTATGCTATTATGTGGACATCTGCTATTATGTGGACGTATGCTATTATGTGGACATATGCTATTATGTGTTCATCTGCTATTATGTGGACGTATGCTATTATGTGGACATCTGCTATTATGTGGACGTATGCTATTATGTGGACGTCTGCTATTATGTGGACGTCTGCTATTATGTGTTCATCTGCTATTATGTGGACGTCTGCTATTATGTGTTCATCTGCTATTATGTGGACGTCTGCTATTATGTGTTCATCTGCTATTATGTGGACGTCTGCTATTATGTGTTCATCTGCTATTATGTGGACGTATGCTATTATGTGGACGTATGCTATTATGTGGACGTCTGCTATTATGTGGACGTATGCTATTATGTGTTCATCTGCTATTATGTGGACGTATGCTATTATGTGGACATATGCTATTATGTGTTCATCTGCTATTATGTGGACGTATGCTATTATGTGGACATCTGCTATTATGTGGACGTATGCTATTATGTGGACGTCTGCTATTATGTGTTCATCTGCTATTATGTGGACGTCTGCTATTATGTGGACGTCTGCTATTATGTGTTCATCTGCTATTATGTGGACGTCTGCTATTATGTGTTCATCTGCTATTATGTGGACGTCTGCTATTATGTGGACATCTGCTATTATGTGGACGTATGCTATTATGTGGACATATGCTATTATGTGGACGTATGCTATTATGTGGACGTATGCTATTATGTGGACATCTGCTATTATGTGGACGTATGCTATTATGTGGACGTCTGCTATTATGTGTTCATCTGCTATTATGTGTTCATCTGCTATTATGTGGACGTCTGCTATTATGTGTTCATCTGCTATTATGTGGACGTATGCTATTATGTGGACGTCTGCTATTATGTGGACGTCCTTGATACACTACCGAATACTTTGATTGTCCAAATACTTCTATGTCTGAAGTATTGGACCAGTCAGACAATGCAGCTCGGCTGGCCAGTCCTGCATCCTGTCCCAACTGCTGTCAGTGCAGGACATGCACAGTAGCACAAAAGCACTAACACGGGGACAGGACGCAGGGACACTTGTATATTATTAAGTAGGATACCTTCCCAACCCACATTCTCTCTCCCTAACTGAGAAGTAGGAATGCTAGTATTTTCCAGTAGGCAACCCACAGACAGAGGAAGGCTCAAAACAATTGTACATCTGGCCTTACAATTGTAGGCCAGGTGTCCAAAAGGCAGTTATTAGTGACTGTGCTCTTCTACCTGACACCACACTCTATTACACAGTACAGGTATAAATGACACTGTACATGTACATAGTTACATAGTTATTTGGGTTGAAAAAGACATACGTCCATCGAGTTCAACCACAGAACAAAGTACAACACCAGCTTGTTCCCTCACATATCCCTGTTGATCCAGAGGATAAGAGAACTGCATGCCAGGCTATCACAGATTCGCTTTCAGCAGTTTAAAGGGTGTTCTGAAGAAATGTGTGTGGCTGCTAAGCTATACTTTACATCTCTATAACATGATTATGTTAGTTTGACATACTGTAAGGCTTGGTGGTGTATTCTCCACAGTCAGCATGCAACGCATGAGCTGGCGTGGAGGAGGTACACACACTAGCACCAGGAAACAGGCTATCCCTAGTATAGTGGAGGGGAGGACTGACTCCAATAGGAGATTGTGGCGCACAGAGCCGGTGCAGATCTGACAGCCACAAACAATGCTTTCGTTATAACGTCTCAGCGCAAAGTAGCGCTGAGCGCACAAACCAGAACTGAGGAGATCAGGACAGGTAGACAGAATGAACGCTTGCTAGCTAGCGGCTACTTAGCGACAGCAAGCGTCCAAAACCAGACAGACTGGAATGAGGCAGCCAATGCGATGCGGCGATGGCGTGCCTCACAAAGACAGGACAGGATAGTCAGAAAATAGCAGGATCGAGATAGATGAACGTAACACAGATAAATATACAATAAGTATGTTTTCCTAGCGTATTACAATTACAGCTATCAATGAAACTATTTGTAACGTCTGACTAACATATGTATATATCGGCAATGAACCGACATATGACATAAGCAGGAACGCTGACTAGGACTGGGGTAATACAGGGAACAGGACTCAGAAGGATTCGCTATCTCTTCGCAGAGATGAACGCAATCCACAAACGGTAACAGAACAGGATTCAGAAGGATTCGTTATCTCTTCGCAGAGATGAACGCAATCCACAAACAGTAACAGAACAGGATTCAGAAGGATTCGTTATCTCTTCGCAGAGATGAACGCAATCCACAAACAGAACCAGGAGCAGGGTAACTACCTCAGCACGGGTGGTCACGGTACGCGCAACCTACCAAAATGTGCTGGAAAGCTGACTAACTGCACACAGGATATAAACAGTTCGTGTACGTATACATCAGCGACACTGATGTATTAACGTAACACAAATACAAGGAAAATAATAAACGTGCTGGTATGCATATATATTGGCAATGAACCAATATATGATGCAAAGACCAGCAAAGTATCTTTATAACAAGAAACACGATCGGGGGCTAAAGCGACAGCAAGACTGGCTTACACTGAAGCTATGCAAACCCAAGGAAACCCTGCAGGAAGCAGATCTTTATACTGAGGTCATCCAATGGGAGCAGACATGCAGATTCCCACACAGGTGAATGATAATCAGTCACAAGCTGACAGCAGGGAAAGACAGACAAAGCTATGCAACTTGCATGGAAATAGATCAGAACTGCCTGAGCTGCAGCACTACTACTTCCAGTAATAGCTGCTGCAGCAGCGATCATTACAGTACCCCCGCCTTTAAAAGCGGATTCCAGACGCTTTTCAAAACCGAAATTCCCAACAAAACAGTCTGACTGATAATTCATGATGACCGGGAAAGCCCGGCAAGACCGAATTCCAGAATCAGTCCCCACAAGACTGGACCCATCAGAACCAGAACCTACAGAACCACGCCCATCAGTACCACAAGCCCCAGTGTGACACCCATCAGAACCATGATTTCCAGAAGAAAGCCCTCCGAAATTCCCTGAGCGATACCCACCGCCTTCCAGGAACCGTTCAGAAACGCCAAAGCCTTTGCAATGCCCACCGGTACTGTCTTTACCAACACAAAACCCACTGTTGAACCAGTCCAAGGTACCAGGACAGGTTTTCTCAGAGACCTCCCAGAACACCTTGAAGCTCCAAAGAGATCCCCATATGTCAGAACGCCCCTTAGGCTCACATGGAGAACTATCAAGAACCCCTATGGAACCTAGGGCAATTCCCGAGTCAGGGCCACAAGGACAAACATCAATATCAGGGCTTTCAGGGACCAGAACCATCTCTGGGCATGCAGGCAGACTGGCAACATCAGAACGTGTTCCCACTAAGGAAGCATCAGAGCACGCTAACACCTTAGACACACTTGGGCATTCTGGCACACAAAGAACATCTGGGCACACCGGCACAAGAGAAACCTCTGGGCATGTCAAGGAACTGTGAGCCTCAGGGTCAGCCAAGACAGGACCAAAACCAGAACTGGCCAAAAAAAAATCATCATGACTAAACTTCGCAACCACTGGACTTTTACACGAGAATGCTGGATCAGACTTAGATGTCGCTGATTCCAGCAAAGTCAGTAACAAATCAGATTCGGGGGCACCAACAAAACAGGACAAATCTTCTGATGTATGCACTGAACCAGATAGGGACTCCACAACTACCTCTGGACTGGACAGAGACTCATTTAATACACTGGATTGGAGCTCATGAGGCGCTGCAGAACAAGTCAGTATTGCAGCAGCCCCCACTGGACTAGGCAAAACTGAGGAATTCCCTGGACAGGAAGGGGACTCTGGAACCTCTGCCACAGCGGCCAGAGAACTAGAATCTTTCAGGATACAGGGCTGGGTTTCAGGAACACTCATCGGACCGGACTGAAATTCTGAGATTTCTATTATTTTGACCAGAGAATCAGAATTATCCATGTTACAGGGCAAGACTTCTGAAACATTCAGAGGACAGGGCTGGAGTTCCTCGGCTGTTACAACACTGGAGAGGGACTCAACAACATTGGTTAAATCAGACTGTGTACAGGGCAAGGTATCTGACACACTTGCTGACGAGGACAATATTTCAATGGCTTCTGCTTTGCTGGGCAGAAATTCATCAAGTTTTATTAGAGCGGACTGTAATTCCAAAACAGCTGCTAGACAAGTGAATATTACTGCAACACCAACTGAGGTAAGCAGTGCTTCAGCCTCCTCTGCTAGAGGGTTTAAAGTATCCAAAATACTGGGTGAAGCATAAGACTCTGCGACCACAGCTTCACTGGACAGGATCACTGAACAGTCCATATTGCAGGGCAAAACCATGGAAGCACCTGCTGGACAGCATAATGATTCTGTGACCTGAGTTTCATTGGAGAGATCTACTGCACAATTCATGGTACAGGGCAAATTTATTGGAAAATTTTCTGAACAAGGTAATAATTCTGCGATTTCAGGTTCACATAGCAGATGCTCTGAGCTATTCACGAAACTAGAGCGAGGTGTAGAAACAGGAAGATCAAGACACAATGTTTGCGCATCTGCTGGATCAGACAGGAGTTGAACTTTATTAACACAGGTAATTTCTGCAGAAGTGTTTGCAGAGACAGGCAAGATTTTTCTGGTGTCTGTTTCACTAAACAAAGAGTCATGAGTACTGGCTAGGCTGGACTCGGAAGTCAGCAGGACCTCTGGATTCTCTGCTGAGAAATTTGCGCAGGGCAAGGTTAAGAATGTATCAGTGGCTTCTGTTTTACTGGGAAGTAACACTGAGTTATCCATGGTACAGGGTGGAATTGCAGGAACTTCAATTTCACACAAAAAGAGCTCCGAATCACCTGCTGAATCAGCCAAAGGTGCTGAAGCAGGCGGGTCAGAACGCCAAATTTGCGAATTCGGAGTCACAAAAAAATCATCCAAAATCAGTTCCCACACATCAATCAATGGAGCCACAAAGTCATACTCACACACACCAGTTTTTATTAGGTTATAGGCAGACTTAATGCATGCATTCAATACCAATTCACTTTTTGCACTGTAAAATTGACAAAATGAACTTGAATCATTCTTCCATTCATTGACCAGAGCTTCCATCTCTCCTTTCTCAAATGGAGGATTCCAAGCATACTTAACAGGCAGATCATGGTTTGCAGATATGATTGTGGCAGGCACATGTATAGGGTTAATTAGCAGGTGATTGGCAGATTCCTTATTCTTAAGAATCTCCAATACCTGTAGCAAGTGTTGAACTGTAGTGTATGCAAACTTCCCTTGGTTCACAAATAAGTTGATTTGTTCAATACTCTGTAATATCTCATCATAATCATACTCAGACAATTCTTTTAAACAAAAATCTTTATTTTCCCTAGCCAGGGAGGAAAGTTCATTAGTAGTTTCATAAGTCCATTTAACTCCCCTGAAAGACAGTTGCATTTCATTATCTGTTAATGGCAGAATCTCATTATAGGTCTCAGTCGCTAAGGATAACGATTCTGCAGATTGGACACGTTTCTTAGAACGTTTGCGTTTTGCCTTTGACCTTGCGGTTTTTGGTGATTTATTCAAAGCTGCAGGAAAATTATCAGTAACACTTTCTGCTTGCTGCTCATTCTTGCAAGCAATTGAAGGAGCAGCTGATTGGCCTGCTGCCAGGAGTTCATTAAGAGGAAAAGGCAATGGATCTATGCGCAACCAGTTATGGATCACAAACGCTAGAAATTCCAGTGGTCTCTCTTTCAAATCGGAATGATTGAGAACATCAAATGCCCACTGGAATAATTCCCCTTTAAACAAAATATAACTTAGTTGGAGTGCCCAGGTTGAAACAGGAGTCGCTTGGAGATCAGGATTGGTCAGGAACCTGGCACATTCAGAGAAAAACTCATTTTCTGTTTCAGAGCTAAGTTCTTCAAATTTCTTAAAGGAACAGGAACCATAATTAACAGTCTCATACTTTCTGGGAATCCCCCCCCACAATGGGGATTGGTAATGGGGTTTTCATAATGTAAGGCTTGGTGGTGTATTCTCCACAGTCAGCATGCAACGCATGAGCTGGCGTGGAGGAGGTACACACACTAGCACCAGGAAACAGGCTATCCCTAGTATAGTGGAGGGGAGGACTGACTCCAATAGGAGATTGTGGCGCACAGAGCCGGTGCAGATCTGACAGCCACAAACAATGCTTTCGTTATAACGTCTCAGCGCAAAGTAGCGCTGAGCGCACAAACCAGAACTGAGGAGATCAGGACAGGTAGACAGAATAAACGCTTGCTAGCTAGCGGCTACTTAGCGACAGCAAGCGTCCAAAACCAGACAGACTGGAATGAGGCAGCCAATGCGATGCGGCGATGGCGTGCCTCACAAAGACAGGACAGGATAGTCAGAAAATAGCAGGATCGAGATAGATGAACGTAACACAGATAAATATACAATAAGTATGTTTTCCTAGCGTATTACAATTACAGCTATCAATGAAACTATTTGTAACGTCTGACTAACATATGTATATATCGGCAATGAACCGACATATGACATAAGCAGGAACGCTGACTAGGACTGGGGTAATACAGGGAACAGGACTCAGAAGGATTCGCTATCTCTTCGCAGAGATGAACGCAATCCACAAACGGTAACAGAACAGGATTCAGAAGGATTCGTTATCTCTTCGCAGAGATGAACGCAATCCACAAACAGTAACAGAACAGGATTCAGAAGGATTCGTTATCTCTTCGCAGAGATGAACGCAATCCACAAACAGAACCAGGAGCAGGGTAACTACCTCAGCACGGGTGGTCACGGTACGCGCAACCTACCAAAACGTGCTGGAAAGCTGACTAACTGCACACAGGATATAAACAGTTCGTGTACGTATACATCAGCGACACTGATGTATTAACGTAACACAAATACAAGGAAAATAATAAACGTGCTGGTATGCATATATATTGGCAATGAACCAATATATGATGCAAAGACCAGCAAAGTATCTTTATAACAAGAAACACGATCGGGGGCTAAAGCGACAGCAAGACTGGCTTACACTGAAGCTATGCAAACCCAAGGAAACCCTGCAGGAAGCAGATCTTTATACTGAGGTCATCCAATGGGAGCAGACATGCAGATTCCCACACAGGTGAATGATAATCAGTCACAAGCTGACAGCAGGGAAAGACAGACAAAGCTATGCAACTTGCATGGAAATAGATCAGAACTGCCTGAGCTGCAGCACTACTACTTCCAGTAATAGCTGCTGCAGCAGCGATCATTACACATACCTGTTCAAACCGTGACCTTATTGGACAATTCTCTGGTGATGTTGGACTCACATGTGGACATGTAGTCTCTATGAGGTCTAGTTCAAAATGGTAAAGTTCTCCATTGCCATGCTTGAAAATAAAAAAAATTATTAAAGAATGTGGTTTATGTAACATTTTCACATCAAGTACACAGTTTACTGAAAAATGAATAAAAAAATACACATTTTCATAAAACCGATTGGTTCTCTGAGCTAAACCAACAATGGAAAATTATACAGAGAGTCCTGAAAGGGAATACAGCCTAGTATGAGTTTCACACTATTGTAGACTGCATACAGTGAAATTCTGTTATTTCCTGTTAAACAGATTATTTTTGGTAGACTTGAAGGGCCTGATCCAATTCACTTTTTCTCCTAAGTGATAATTGTTAATATTCTGTTATTTTTTAGCACTCTGCAATTGAAAAAGTACCAAAAGTAGGTGATACAGCGCAGTACTGTACTGTCAGAATTATTCTCAGTGTTTTCTTGCTTGCTTGTGGCTTAAAAGGCATTTTATAGATAAGATGTGAAATATCACCTAAGAGAAAATTCAGCAGAAGAAGTGAATTGCATCTGGCCCGAAGTGAGAAAAGAAACGAGGTCAGGGACAGTTGTCATGCAGTCTTTCAACATGTTATCAAAAAAAATAATCAGATTCAGGTTTTACAAACATTAATAAATTAATAAATGCTAATTGCTTCTTACTGTACATCCATAAATAATAATAATACATTTGTTTAAAATGAACTGAAGGTGAGAGGCATATCAATATTATTTAGTATTTATATAGCATCAACATCTTCCACGGCACTGTACAGAATATATTGTCTTGTCACTTGGCTATTCCTCAGAGGGGCTCACAAAATCTTATCCCTACCATAGTCATATGCCTGTGTATGTATCATGTAGAGTATGTATCATAATGTAGGGCCAATTTCAGGGGGAAACCAATTAAGTTATCAGTATTCAATAATCCATAGAGAAAAGACGGTGCACCATCCGTAATGCTTCAAGATTTATTTGCCCACCATCACCATCACAGGGTTAACAAGCAGCATACAAGTGACAGCCTGACAGCCGTTTCGCGATTACTCGCTTCCTCAGAGACCAATGTCACCATTACGGATGGTGCACCGTCTTTTCTCTATGGATTATTGAATACTGCTTTATGTGTGCACATCACGGAAAGGCCCGGTCACCTCAAAGGTCCTTTTGGTGCATTTAGTGCAGACACTACAAAATTCTCAAGTGCCAAGTTATCAGTATTTTTGGGGGGATGTGGGAGGAAACCGGAGTGTCCAGAGGAAACCCACACAGACACAAGGAGAACATACACACATACAACATACAAATTCTGTGCAGATAGTGCCCTGGCTGGGATTTGAACCGGGGACCCAGCGCTGCAAAGGGAGGGCACAAACCTGTGGCTAATGGCTGGTAACCTCAATGAGATTTTCTGGCAGATTTACTGCCTGATCAATTATTTCCAACATGCCCAATCTGATTTCCGATCAATTTTCCAATCGATTTTCCATAGAAGTCAACAGAAAATCAGTCAGAAATCAGATTGGACATGTTTGAAATAATCGATCTTGCAGTAAATCTGCCAGAAAATCTTATTGTGTGTACCAGGCATAACAGTATTAGAGGCAGTGGATCAGAAGGATAGTCAGGCAATGTGAATTGTTAAAAAAGAAATAAATATGTCAGCCTACATATCCCTCTCACCTCGGGTTCCCTTTAAAAGCCTTCAGCTCTGCACTAAGCCATCGTAACTCACAGAAGCCCACTTTTGGTATTTTAGGTAAACAAGGACAGGTGATTGCTGATTAGTTGCTATGGCTATATACTCTGCCTGGGGCTCTTCACCTTCTAAATATAGGATTACTGTTTTGCAAAACATTTGAAAGCTGATATGATTTGCATAAGGATGAGCATGACAGAATTGTGCTCATCCTTATTGTCCCATGTGGACAATTCTTCCACTTCTATCAACGTTTAAGCAGTAGAGTGTTGTACGGTGTTAGCCATCAGTAAAAGCAAGAAGTTTCGAATCAGGATAATTTGTAAAGATGTACAGAGGCGCCACAAGAATAAAATATGCTAAAATCGTTTAAAACGTTCAGGAGGCGGCGGTGGACCAGCCACTCCAAACCAGACACAATGCTGTCGATAGAGGTGGTAACAATTTATTCACTTACTCCTAGAAACAACTGGCAACGCGTTTCACAGGCATAGTCCCGCGTCATCAGGCAATAAACAACAGAAGTATAGCTGTGTGATACTCCTGTTGTTTATTGCCTGATGAAGTGGGACTATGCCCATGAAACACGGTGCCAGTTGTTTCTAGGAGTATGTGAATAAATTGTTACCACCTCAATCGACAGCATCATGTCTGGTTTGGAGTGGCTGGTCCACCGCCGCCTCCTAAACTTTTTAAAGGATTTTAGCATATTTTAGTCTTGTGGCGCCTCTGTACATCTTTACAAATCAAGATATCCACCCATGGTGGAAGGGTGGTACACCCTACTTTTCTTCTATCCACAGAGAGCGACATCTTAGTCCTTAGTGGGGACAGGCCTAATCTCCCCACATGGCTTTACAGTGGTTGCATTAGGGGTAACCCTGTTCCAATACATATTACACTATATTGGGCTCTCAGTTTTCTGCTTTATACGAATCAGGATAATACCATTTATTGGCTTAGAAGAAAAGCAGTAAGCTTTCGCTTATGAAGCCTTCATCAGACTGATTCCTGAATACTGACAAAATATAGAACACAGCTTATATACACTGGACATTGAAAAGGAGATTCATGGTTCTGCAATAAATGTCATTGGATGGTTTATTACAACATCAAGGGGATCCCACAGGGATGCTAGCTAATTTATGACGAAAAAAGATAAGACCACTAGTTTAAGAAACCTATAATGTCATTTTAATGTTAGACTTACCGAAGGCAGAGAATAGATGTTCTCAATCCGTTCTAAATCAAACTTGTACCCTCGTCTCGGAAGGCGATTAATGTAATCAAGAGCCACTCTTCCAGCAGTAATTGCCTCTGCATCATCACAGTTTAAAACCGTATTCCCTGAACACAGGAGCACCTGAAGCAGGAACAAGATGGAGAGCAGCAGCCTCATGATTCTACACCACTTATCTATTTGTGGACTCCGTCTGTGAGCTGAGGACAGCAGGCCGCATGGCATCATCCTTATATATATATATATAAATCTAGCATTATCGTGCCAGGAAAAATATTTACTCTGGCGCTACAGCACTCTGCATGAAACACAAAAATAAACATTTAGAAAATCAATTTGTTTAGTTAACCTTTCTGAATTTTAACCAGACATGTTTTTGCATTAACATAAGGGTATTTGATGTTCATTTTTCCTAATGGTACATTATGGTCTAACTGAACCCACGTACAGATTCTACATTTATCATCCTCAAGGAAATGCCACAATGCAGTCACTTCACACTATAAATTTTTTGGTAAACTGTAATTTTGATGCCTAAAAACTGACCATTGTCAGGGCAGAAAAAACTTAGCAAGGACAGGCAGTCAGGGCCATCTCTGCCTAGTATCTAGTGTGTGTACAGCTGCCCGAATGCATCACTAAGGGCTCTTTCACATCAGAGCTTGCGTTGGAGAACGCTCAAAGCATACGTTTTGTTGTATGCGTTTTAATGCGTTTTGATATGCGTTGCACTGCAGTGAGTGTGCGTTTTTAATCCGTTTTCAATGCGTTACAGGACATAGGAAAACGCAGGTAATTTTTTTTTCTTTTAGTTTTCAACTTTCTACATTGTTCCTCTGTTGCATTCTGGGACTGTTTGCCTGCGTTAACGGATTAAAAACGTGCATAGTGTGCATTTTACATTGACTAACATTGCAACGCATAAAGCTAGCGTTGGCCAAAAAACTGCGCCTGGGTGCAGTGTAACGCAACGCACAAAAAGGCTGCGTTATATGTGAAAGCTAAAATGAAAGTCTATGGACTTTCATTTCACCTTGGGTAACGCAAACTTTATCCTTTGCGTTGAAACGCAGAAAATCTGCCCTAATGTGAAAGAGCCCTAAGAGATGAGTGATGGATCATCTTGGGTGAGCACTATGTTCTCCTTCTTACTCTGCCCACTGGAAGCCATTCCATAATGCATCGTACTCTTGTCCCACCTCCCACTTCCATAGTAACAGCCGTAGCCTAGCAACACATTTGTACAGCATTTTTTCTCCAAATTTTTACCCAAGGAATCAAATTCTGATCCCTGCAAATGACAGTTGTTTTGCATCTGTATGCAACTTAAGAGTGAAGGGAAAATAAATTATGTTTTTTTTGTGATAATGTTAAATGGCTGTAATATGCATTTTTTTTTACAACAGGTCCTCACATAGAAACAAAAAATGGTTCTTATGTATTTTAATTTCTGTAGCTTTTAAGACAACTAATTGTATGCATAGCGTTTATAGTATTTACAAGCTTTCCCCTGCAGTCTTATACTCAACTCAAGTGGTTAAACTTGATCTCTGAAATCTTCTTAGTAGCCATTTCAGTGCGATGAAAAATCTGGTTCATTCAGCTCCCAGAAAAAATGACATGGCTGTAGCAATTTGGTTTTGGCTTTGCAGCAGCACAGGTGCTGCGTCAGTTTCAGAAACAATGCATCACCCCATTGGGAAGAGGCCAATAGTGAACATACATTTAATCTTTCTGGTTCTCTTTTAGTATCAGCAGTGTTTTCTCACCCACACTAAACTAATTTGCTTCTTTTAACTCTTCAGATCTACATTTGACTGCTTCATTTATATACAGATACGATAGTTCTCTTAACTTCTTGAATACAGAAAAACAAAAAGTGCACACAGGCATGTTTTTAAAAGGTATATGTACCCAGGTACGTTTCATCAAGGCACATGTCAGTTCAGCTGCATAATAAATATCAGTAAAATATATATATATATTAATATATATATATATATAAATATATATATATATATATATATATATATATATATATATATATATATATATAATTCCATGAATCTGGTTGAATTGCTTTTCCATTTAAAGGGCATGGATCTTGTACACTTAAAGCGGTCTCACACCCAGCATTTTCAACTTTGCTTTAAAAGATTGCTTACAGCTTAGAAACTATTATGCAAGATTTTTTTTTAAGCAGAAATTCACTGAATGGGTTAAACATGACATTTTAGTTTTGCATTTAGCTAGAAATCTGTGTCTGTGCTGAGGTGAGGTTTAGATACAAACGTATCTTTGTTTGGAATGCAAATAGACCTCTGAAAAGCATGTCTGGGAAGCCCTCTGTGCTCTCTCAGAGGGCCCTTTTCCACCAGCGCGTTTGCGCTGGCTGAATCGCAAAGTCGCAAACCGCTAGCGATTTTACAATCGCTACGGTTTGCTTTTTAACATAGGAATCGCGGTAGGTCATTTCCACTACCGCAATTCGTTTTTTACCCGAACGCGAACGCGCGGCGGAGCGATATTTGCCGCGATTCTGCTATGCAGTGCATAGCATAGCAAAATCGCGGCCGCAAAACATCGGGGAATCGCCGGTTTTGCGATTCAGCAATCGCTAGCGTTCAGCGTGAACGCTAGCGACTGCAGGTGGAAAAGGGCCCAGAGAGGTGTTTGTTTATTTACATTGTAAATAGATACATTTGTATCTAAACCTCAGCAGGACTCGGATTTCTAGCTAAATGCAACACTAAAATGTCATGTTTAACCCATTCAGTGAATTTCTGCTAAAAAAATCTGGCATAATAGTTTCTAAGCTGTAAGCAATCTTTTAAAGCGAAGTTGAAATGCTGGGTGTTAGACCACTTTAACTGTAAAACAGAGCATGAGCTGTCAGGAACCGGCCCGCGGCACGCCTGCGTATACGGTTCCCGACTGCGGGTTTGACCAGATCAAGCGGGAAACAGCATTATTCGAGCTACAAACAAGGCTGTGACCCCTCAAAAGCTCCTTACTGCCACCACTAGCGGTTTGCTAGACACGTCCACTCGGCTGTCGGGTGCTCAGCACGCAATCCGCGTTTTCGTATTCGGGTCAGCTTTGCGCTTTAGGCCGAATACGGGAACGCCACCCACAGACACACACGCACAGTTGCAATCTTACACTGTAGTGAAGCAAAACCGTTAACAGTCGTTCCGAACGATACTGTTAGCTACTCTGCTGTCGAGCTACTCACACTGGCGTTTTCGTACGTTGGGTCAGCTGCACGCTTTAGGCCAACGTATGACAAACGCACCCCACACACAATGCAATTACAATCTCATACGGTAGGGTGTGACGGTTAATGCCACTACTCAGATGACTGATTACTGGTGATCTGCAGGATCACCAAGAATACAGACGTTATGCTCGATTATGTGTGATCCGCAGAATCACCAATAATGCCAGTATAGCAAGAACGAGAGCAGAGCGTAAGTGTGTGTCTGGTGCCACCGTAACGCTAATGGTTTTACAGGACCTTACCACAGGAGTTAGTAAAGAACACTCAGGACACCAACAGAACAGACTAGACACAAGGCCCCCCAGTGGGGCTGGAAGGTACAGACAGATAAATACGGTTCTAACGGTCACCTGTGGAGCAGGTGATTCAGACCTTACTGCAGTCGCAGAGATACAAATAGCACAGATCTAATGGTCACCTGTGGAGCAGGTGATTCAGACCTTACTGCAGTCTCAGAGATACAAATAACACCTCTAACCTGTGGAGAGTGTAAGTGTAAGGTGCAAACAGTAATACCTTGAGGACCGCACCTGGAAGACAGGTGCAAGAGCCAATAGGAACACTGCTCAGCAACAAGTTCCTTCCGTAGTCTGGACTCTCCATGGGGAGGAGTCAGACAGGGAGAGGGAAGGACAGAACGTGAGTGACACCAGAGAGAGGGTGTCACTAACAGGTCTGGCGTTCAGTAACGATCGGTGTAACACAGAGAGGGTCTGATTACCGGTGAACTGCAGTATCACCGAGAATGCAGAATATACCCGATTATTGATGATCTGCAGTATCACCGATAATCAGATATATATTCTAATCTCTGGACACCTGAGTTACAAGTGAGTGTTTAGGCAATAGTAACACTTTGAGTAAACACAGAGGAAAGTTCCTTCCCAGGCCTAGACTTTCCCGGGGGAGGAGCTAGGCTGAAGGTAGGAAGGACAGAGCGTGAGTGACACCAAAGAGGGGGTGTCACTCACAGGTCTGGGAACTGCCTCTAACAGTAAGGCCAGTTCTCGAGGTCGGACAAGCCAGGTCGTCAACACACGGACAGACAAAGTACAGACTCAGGAGACAGACACGGAATCTAATGAACAGGCAGGGTTTGGCAACGGTGTATCAGATTAGCAGGGTACAGAATCAGAAGGCAGATACAGAGTCCAGGAACGAGCAGAGTTTGGCAACAGGATATCAGAAATAGCAAGGTACAGAATCAGAGTTCACAAGATACGTCAGGCAGGCAGAAAGTCATAACAAATAATACAGTTCAATTCCTAACGCTAAGGTGTGAGATCCTTGGCCGTCAACACCTTTGGAAACTATGCTAGTACACAGATACAATTCAATTAGTACTTTAAGCTATCAACAGAATCTGGCTAAGTGTGGATCCCCGGCTCCGGCCGGTTCTAGCACACTTTGGGATCTGACTATGGTCTGAGTACTGACACACAAGTGTACACGACGACAGACAAAGACAGAGTCACAACTCCAGGTTTAAATACTGACAGCAGATTCAAGCAGCCCCGCCCGAGGGGCTGAACCAACCTGCAAGGAAGATTGACAGGTGGAAGTCAGCTGACCACAAAGTCAGCTGATCTGTCTCCTCTGCCCATAAAGGTCCTTTAGCTCCATGTAAAGGTCCTTTTGCTCCATGTGCAGGCGTGTGGACCCAAGCTGCTGCAACAGAGATCCCTGTCCCAGCTGAGTCGGGAAGCGACACCTGGGATGGCTTGGCCAGAGAGGTGACATCAGGTGTGAAAGACGCTGCGCTGCTTCCCACCACAGAGGTAACATTTTAAATCGTTACATAGGGTTACTCAAACGTACAATTAGGCATGGATTTATACACAGTTGCACTTCAGTCTCTTCTAGGCTATGAGTGTTGGTTTAGTACAGCAGAAGTCAAACTTATTTAAATAACGATTTAATATTCCAGGAAAACGTGGAACAATGCAGAACTTAATATATACAAAAGATGTACAAAAAAACAAAGTAAAAAAGTTACAAACATAAAAGTTACAAAAATACACACAAGGATATTTGCATAAAATAAAAATGGGATATAACGTTACCGCGTAGGTTAGAACATGGTTTGGCGGGAGAATGCTGTTCCAATTCGCTCGGGATCACTCTAGCTATGCGCTACCTCCAAGAGACGATTCTTTCTAAGCATCTGGCTCTGCTTTTTATACTGTTAGATACGCCCGGAGGCTGCAACTTCCTTGGGGAGGGGAGGAACTAGTTTTAAAAGTGTATTTCGCAGCAGATCAAAGGTAGGGACTTGACTGCTCTTGGCATAATAAGCCATTTCCTGGCCAGAGGCAGGTTCTTGCCCCAAGACTAACGCAATTTCCCCGTTTGTGACATCACAGTCTGCCGAGCCACTTGTCACATCTGGGCTAGGTGTGACATATGAATTCCAAGGTTTTTCCTGTCTCGGTTTTCAGGTCATCAAAAAGGACTTCCCCCACGCCAGGTGACCATTGATTAAGGCTTCCTCAACCTTCCAGCAGGCCTGTCATATGTAAATGTCAAACATTCCTGTCCACTTTGAACTTGGCAGACTCACTTAGTCGGATATTGTTTTGACCAACAGGCAGCTGTCTACCTTAATACAACAGATCAAAGCAATGCCCCACATTTGCAGGGTGGCAGACAAAAGGCAACCTAATTACCTATTTCTGGCTGTCCAGAGGAACTGTATGGTAATGTCCCAGCCCCTTGCTTCCAGAGGAATTCAATGCAAATGTAGGTCTATTGACACACACAATCACATTAACAGTCCATGAAGCTAGCCCCACTACCTTCAAAACCAGACTGGCTGACATAATACACAGCAGACATAAAAATGGGAAAATGAAAATATATTACTGTATTATCCTTAACATCATCAGCCTCATAACTAGCTGCTATATTCCTGACATGAGCTTTTTTCAATTATTGCAACAGTTTAATGTAAATGCCAACAGTCTATTTATTAATTTAAAAAAATTGGGCTCTGGCAGTCCAGTGTAATGCCTGGCAAGAAAGTTGCATCTGATCTTGGACAGTTAGCCAACAGCAATGGAACAACAAACAACATATTACACAGGTGACCCTTTTTCTATTATGCACATTATCCATGCTTTCTAGTTTTTCCTCCTCTCCCTCCTCTTATTGAGCATTTTTCCAGCCCCACATTATATTGTTAGAAAGCACCACTGAGTCCTCTGTCTGTTGTTCTTCCTTAGCTGGTAAAAAAAAAACCTCCACCCATGCCTCTTCTGCTGTTTCCTCAAGTGACAGTAGACCACTTAGAGCCCCACCAATCTTAGAGCAACCAGTTGTTCATAGTGTGTTCAAATGACTCTACCCCAAATCCTCTTTCAAGCAGACAGCCCGGGCTCCACTCAAGCATAAAGGCAAGAGGGATGACATTGTTTTGTCCAACTTATCCCAGTTCACATGTTTAGTGGCTTACTGAAAAAATGTGAGGATTTAACAAAGCTAAATTTAAACAAATATTCCATGGTGTTACCACTTTGGCAAAAACTGGTTACCCCATGGAAACAGTTCTGTGGAATCCACCTACAAATTGCTTGTTACTGGTGGGAGCTAGGAAAGGGGTTTTAATCAATGTGGTAAGTTAGAGCTTGGAGTCAGGAAGGGGGTTTAGGAATATGGGAGGGGGTTCTCATAAAGGAAACAGAGGAGATGTCCGCACGATGTCCTAAATTCAAGATCATTTATTATGGACGTCACGTATCCATGTACATTCACACATCACCAGCTGACATGTTTCGGATCGGTTGGTCCTTAATCATAGGCATTCTCATAAAGGGTTGAGGGTTTCATTGAGAATAGAGATCAAGCAAAATAGCAGGATAGATTCCAGAAAAAGTTGACTTCTGAAGAATGGGGATCAATCTTTTTAGATCTAGCTAATGCTGGCTACTAACGGTCCAATTTCTAGTGAAAAATCGTTCGAGCGATCAGAAATTCTGATCGGATTGGTTGTAAATAATCTCAGTTGATGGGCACAATCGCTAATGAACGATTATAAAAACAATCGTCCGATTTAATTTTCGTTGAACCAAAATTTGGATTTTCTTGTTGGTCGTGATAGATAGGAAGTAATGATTGGTTAGTTGATGGTGCAGTGAACGATTTTTTGTCCGATCAGAATTTCTGATCGCTCGAACGAGTTTTCGCTAGAAATTGGACGGTTAGTGGCCACCTTAAGTCCTCTAGAAAAATTGTGTCTAGAGAAAGGGGCTATACAATTTTAAATGATTGGTACAGGTTCCCATCTAATCTCTGCTGCATGGGTTGTGGTGCCCCAGCAGATAAAGCTCATTGCTGGTGGGAGTGTCCCATGGTACGGATGTTTTGGGTATTATGTTTCAGGTTAGCTTCTTAAGTAGAGATAAACATTTCCCCCAACCCATGGGTGGCACTGTTTAAATTGGAGGGTTCCTACCCTCACCAAGCATGAGAACAAACTACTAGTACACTTTTTAATGCAACTAAAGCACGGTGGCGTAGTGGTTAGCGCTCTTGCCTTGCAACGATGGGTCCCCGGTTTGTATCCCAGCCAGGTCATCATCTGCAAGGAGTTTGTATGTTCTGCTGTAGTGGACTGCTAAATGACATCATGAGGCTGCTGTACACACACTAGACTCTTGGCTGAGGCAGTACAAAACTTTGTCTCAGCCAAGGTTTATCTAGTGTATGTACAAAGCTAAATGTTGCACTGACGTGTGTGTCAGGTACTTCTTTAGTTACTTTTTGTGAAGTGTCTAGTAAGGTGCTCTACTCTGGCCTAAATAATGGTAGTGCAAGATGCATCTCTTAAAATAATGTGCTGGAATACTGACTGTCTGACAACCTTTCCTACCTCTGTTTTACCTCTGTCTTTTAGAACTGGTACCTCTCATCAGTCTTGTCGCTGCCTTATATCTACTGCTCCACAGTTCTGTATATCACTACCCTTAAAGGACAACTGAAGAGAGAGTGATATGGAGGCTATTTATTTCCTTTTAAGCAACACTAGTTGCCAGGCTATCTGGCTGATCCCCTGCCTCTAATACATTTAGCCATAGCCCCTGAACAAGCATGCAGCAGAACAGGTGTTTCTAAAATTATTGACAGATCTGACAAGATTAGCTGCATGATTGTTTCTGGTGTGATTCAGACACTGCTGCAGCCAAATAGATCTGCAAGGAAATAAATATGGCAGCCTCCATATCCCTCTCATTTCAGTTGTCCTTTAAATGCCTTGCAAGATTGATGGAAATTCTTGTACTTTGCTCTGTCATCCAATACTCAGGGTAAGCAATACTAGGAGTGAAAGACAGATATGTATTGGAAACATTTCACAGCAATACACTTTATGCTGGGTACACACAATGCATTTTTTTTGTCGATTTTCCATCCGAATGCTTTCAGATTCGATTATCTTATCTTTTCTTATCTATTTCCATTCTCTTATATGAGAAATCGATCAGAAAAACGATCGAAAATAAGATCGGACATGTTGGAAATTATCTATCGAACCATCTATCTAACACAAAATTGTATGGTGTGTACCTAGCAGCACTGTACTGACATACACACAGTGCAGAATCCTTGCTCAACCAGGATCAAATGTGAGTCAGGTCACGCTGGCTTGCAAAGAGACACTAATAAACCTGCATTATAACTTATAATGCAGGTTTATTAGTGTCTCTTTGCAAGCCAGCGTGACCTGACTCACATTTGATCCTGGTTGATTATAACTGTGTGTTGTTCTGTCAGTTATTTCTTGGCACTTGTAATTTTGAAGACAGTATTTTTGGGCATTTCATGACCCTTTCACCAGACCTTGATCTCTATCTCTAACTTATGCCTAACCTCAGGCTTCCCCTGGATATTCTGATCCCTAACCCATATCCCCTAGCAACGGGACATTATTGCATAAACCTGTAGAAGTTCCATTCACCAGTACACCAGTGGATGGTGTTTGTCAACAAATAGTATTTGCCGATATTACAGATATAAGTCTTCAGGGTTGGTCTGCAGATGGTTGGGACTTCCTTCCAGCCCCCTGTAGTCCGTCTGCTCCCTCATTGTTCTCCCATTTCCCGCCGATGTGCCACCGTCAGTCCGGTAAAGCCCCTGACTCAGCTAAGTCCAGGACTACTATGCATGTGCGGTCCCAGCCCCGTGCACCACTCGATCACACTCCCATGGCTGGGAGTGTTCTTCCCTTATGCAGTTCATCAAGACTGTAACTGCGCTTGCACAGAATGCTCTCGGCCGGGGACAGCACATGCACAGTGTTCCCCAACCTAGCTGGATTGCAGACTTCACAGCTGCACAACGGAGGGGATCGGAAGGACATTAAAGGGAGTAGACTGACTACAGGGGGCTGGAGAAAGCCTAAGGTAAGTAAAAATTATATTCTCCCAATCGTCTCACATTACTTAAAATATACATCTGTAATTATTGTTGTGGGCATCATTTGGCATCTTTGGCTTGGGAACTAGAAGACCTTATCCCATCACTGCGGCCTTTCCTATAAAAGAGACTGTGCTAAACAAACATGTATTGTCCCTGACATATAATGATTCATGATTCAAAATAGAAGAGAAATAATTTTAGCTAGGGGTTTATCACAATATTCACTTTCAATTTGTCTGGGTTTAGTTCAATGTTGACCAAAGAGATAATTTTATCTTTATCTAGTGTTACTAATGTCCAACTTATGTCCAACTGTTTCTCTTTGTGTTTTACAATGTATTACTGGATTTAGGTTTATAATTTTGGTTAGCGCTGTTCCTCGGGTCATAACCTGAGAACCAATCATTTTTCAATGCTGAGTTTTTGTATATTTTTTTTCTGCTTTTTGTAGCTTTTTGTTTATACTGGCTATCTCCCTGTAGCCCCCTGAAATTATATCTGATTAACATTACAGATGATCCAGCATACTTTGCATTTTATATTGTTGTTTTATCACATTGCTATTGTCATCCCAAGGAATGATTGTATTAGAGTCAGTCTTAAGGTGGCCACACACCATACAATTTTTTAAATATCTGTTCAATTGAAGAATTGCAATACATTTTTCTGACCGATTGTAATAGTTCAAAAATCTGACCAATGTACCACACACCTATGTTCAATTTTTCCCTAATTATGATAAAAATGATTGGAAACTCTGAGAAAATTGCTAGGGTATGTATATTAATAAATTGACAATCTAACACACACCATACAATCTTTAGAGAAATTGAAGAAAAATATCTGGCATTCCGGATGGATAAAAATAAAAAAAAAAACGGGAAATCCGATCGGATTTTTCAGTCGAATGAAAAAAAAAGCTTTCGATATTTTAGGGAGATCCGATCGTTTTTATCGAATTGCTGTTAAATCGGATCATTTTATTGCATTGTGTGTGGCCACCTTTGTGTTTTATTTAATCTTATTACAAAACTGCATTGGCTGTGAATGTTTTAGAGATTGGCTGTTTGATTATTGCAATTTTATGCTCATGATACATTTACATTCTCCTGTGGTTGTGTGTATATTATCAAACATTCTCAATAAAAATTATTGAGGAAAAAAAAAATAAACTGTACTACCTTTCTATATTCTTTCACATGCAGAACAGCATGAAAAGGAAGGCTTGTTGGCATTCTTAGGTGAGTGCACAGGGTACCCAGTCACCAATGCCAGTTGCATCCAGCTGGCCAACACTTTAAAATACAAAACATACAGTAGCTAGATAAACTCAAATAGGTAGGAGGAGGCCCCCAAACAAGTAAGGGTAAGGCCCGCAAAACGCACCATATAAATGAAAATGTCCAATACATAGAAGATTTCTTTCTTTTTGTCATTCCTCTATGGAAGATTGTTTATTTCACACTGCTTTTCAGCTGTTCACAATTGTTTGGGGTGCCTCAACCCATCTACTTTATTTTGTCCACCCTAGCTAGGGGTCTCCAGCACCAGGCCGCACATGACACCAGGTGACGCCATTTCCTCAGGCTTCATAATTTTCAGGAAGGCATCCCCCCCCCAGGGTCCTCCTCCGATGCTCTCCTCCATGCAGAACAGCAGTTGCAAGGCACTTACCTGACGTCCAGCCACCGGCGGGTCTCTCCTTTGATGTGCCTGCAGCTGCCGGGAGCTGTGATCTATCCTCCATAGCCACTGCTTGTCTACTTCCTGTTTCTGCTGCAGGAAGCAGACGAGTGGCAGCTACGGAGGGCAGATCACAGGGAAACCCGGCAGCTACAGGCACAAGAAAAGGGAGACCCACCGGCGGCTGCAGGCACATAAAAGGGGAGACCCACCGACGGCTGCAGGCACATCAAAGGGGAGACCTGACAGTGACTGGACGTAAGTGCGTTGCTGCTTCTGTTCTGCATGGAGGAGGGCATCAGAGGGAGACCCTAGGGGAGGGTGGAAAGAAATTGTGCCCCCTTCCGGTGAACAGCTGCCCAACCTCTTTCCTCTGCTATGCGAGTGATCATTGAGGGGGGGGCGCATCCTCCAGTTTGCCTCGGGCAGCAAAAAGTGTAGAGCTGGCCCTATTAGATCCAGCTGAGCTTTTTGTTTTCCCTGGAATGCGACCTACCATACAATGAAGAAGATTCCTACATATCCAAATGAAAACAGATTTTCTACACACTTGTTGCTGTAGTTGCCCTTAAACAACCCAGTCTTGTAAGCAGAGGTGGGACAAGGTCCTCCAGCACCCAAGGCTGAGACACCAAAGTGCGCCCCTCCATCCCTCCCACCCCAGCCGTCACACACTGATTGCTATTAGACTAAAAGGGCCACAGGGCCCACAACCTCCCCAACATCTTAATATCTAGTTATCTGGCTTGCAGTCACTGCTATGTATCCCCTTTTCTTATTTCTTTCTGCTTCATACACAATTAGGAATGACAGCTGAATGAATTGTGCGCCCCCTCCTACCCTGCGCCCTGAGGCTGGAGCCTCTCCAGCCTATGCCTCGGCCCGGCCCTGCTTGTAAGTGGCATCTCTCGTACCAGTTATCCAATTCTCTGGAATACTACACTTTATTGGCGCTCCTGGTTTCTTTGTTGTTGTTTTTTTTAAATGTTGGGGGGTTCCTGAAGTTCATCCTTTACATTTATTTCACTGGATATACCCATAGTGGCTAGATAAGTAGTTAACATGTACATACAGTAGCTCAGGAATAATGCAATTGGAAAATAATATAATGCACATGTGAGCTGTGGTTTTAGACAGCGGTGTTCCAGCAAACCACCATTTAAACAGAAGGCAAGCTCAAAATTTAAAGTGTGAACAAGGTTTTCAGCATGGTGTTATTAGTGTTATTATTATATAGACACATACCTGAGGATACAGCAGAGGAGTACTTACTGAAAACAGAATGATATTGCAAGTCTCCAGTTGTCACCTTCAGTTCATGTTGATATCTTCCATTAGTCAGGCTAATTACTACCATACTTTAAACAAAGAGTGCTGGATGACCATGCTTTTATGTAGGTCAGATTTCCTCTGCTACAGTTAACTAAAAACACTGAAAGCATTGTGAAGCTTTTAGTGATTTTTAAATAGGAACTGTAACCAAAATAGTATAATGAATATTTTTTTATTTATTTTTTTTTACAATATTTATTTCTAAATTATTTAGGCAGTGTTTTCCCATGCTCAAATCTTTTCTCTCCCTGATTTATTTTCAGCCCACAGACCATCCAATATCGTGGATGCAATCAAAGTGTAGCTGGAACTGGGTGAACAGGTGGGTCAGGAGGGAAAGTGTGAAAATCCCAACAGTTTTCTATGTACAACTTTATGGTTAAAAGGTTGCCACCATCTCTTTTATTCAGGATAGAGCAACCCGCTATCTAACCTGAGCTAAGAACACAACCTAATCTTATTAAACAATATGGTTTCTCTGGGTAGCGTCTCTCTAGAAAAGCAAGGTTCATTGTGCAGTACTCAAATCAGGCAAATGGCTATAAAATTACTTTTTGTCATTCTAATAAAATATGAAATACAATTGTTATTACAGAAAAAATATTATGAATAACCATTATGAAGAAATGAATACTTAAGATTTTGGAAGAAGTCTGAGTCCAGTTTGTGGAAATGCAAAGTCCTTTAAGCTTAAACCACCCTGGCGTTCTATTAAGATCGCCAGGGTGGCGACGCAGCACTATTTTATGATTTATTTATTTTTTAAACCATGTAGCTAGCCTAGCGCTAGCTACATGATTCCTCCCTCCCTGCGGCGTCCCACCCACCCCTCCGATTGCCGCCGGCGCGTATGCCCGTCCGGAAATCCCATTCTGAACGGGATTTCCTTTAGGGCTTCCCTCATCGCCATGGCGACGATCGTGATGACGTCATCGACGTCGTGACATCATCGGGAGTCCCGATCCACCCCTCAGCGCTGCCTGGCACTGATTGGCTAGGCTGCGCACGGGGTCTGAAGGGGGGCCCTCTTTCACGTCGGGTAGGGGCGGATCGGCAGCGATCGACCCAAACACGCAGCAAGCAAAATGCTTGCTGCGTTGTTTTTTTTTAAAATGATCAAAATCGGCCCAGCAGGGCCTGAGCGGTGCCCTCTGGCGGTCAATGACGAGCTGAGCTCGTCAATACCGCCAAGGAAGCTATCACCATGGGCTCCTGTAGAAGTTGTTAGACAAGCAGGACGGGTTCTAGACTTTTTACTGCCTGAGGCAAACTGGTAAGGATGTACCCCCCCCCCCCCCTCACACACACACTCACACACACACACACACACACACACACACACAATTTGGAGTGATCGTACAGCAACCAACAATTTACTCTGCTTCATTTAATGTTCTCAGTCAACAAGGGAGCATATGCAACAACTTGAGGCATGACATGCTGCAGCTAAACACAATAACATGCTGTCTGGCTGTGAGTCTGTGACAAACAAACTCATCCTCAGCCAGTTGGCTGTCCTCTCCCCCTATGCTGTTATTGCGGCCTTCCTTGCCGCAATAGCAGCATAGGAGGCAATATTGTGGCTGGGAACTCGCGTTCCCAGCCTGACGGCAGGTGACGGCGAAACCGGAAGTAGCCGGCGGCGGGGACAGGAGGATCGGAGGGAAACACGGCGAGGGCACCGATCAGTTGCAGGGGGCTGAGGGAAGCCCCAGGTGAGTAAAACTCTCTTTTTTTCGGCTTAAGGTTCACTAGCATCGAGTGTCATTTGCAAAATTGCAAAAACATATTTAGCGCTCATGCAGTGTATCTCAATCATATCGCATTTTATTTCTGATTTTATGCAAAATTGTGTGCGCAAGTTTTCTGCACTTAGAATTTGGACAGCAGGTCTACTTTTATTTTTGTGTGCGACATGTGATTTATGTTTTTATGGGAATGAAATAAAATTTGCTTACAAATTCATGTTTTGCACATAAATTTGCATGTGATTTTGCAGTGAATTGGAAATGGATTTTCATGTAAATTAACGTCTTTGGTATTCACAAAAAGCTGCAAACAGATATAAAGATTGCAAAAACATGCTCAAAAATGTGTACAAAAATGAATACAAAAGTTGCAAACAAAATCATGCATGTAAAAACTTGCCAACATAAAACACTAGGACAAGTGTGAATGATAAGTGTTGAGAACACAAAAATATTTTGTTTTCTTATGTTTTTACAAAAAGGTCCCTTCACTTCTTTACACATTCTAGTATTCAGTAAGGCACTTCCCTTAATGGTGTTTCTGACATAATGAAGGCTGACCCGTAACCAAGCAGACAAACCCAATATTTCAATTTCATCATTTCTTTTGACATCCAAATATCAAACATCAAAGACAGATCCAGGTCTGCAGTTCATCTTTTGGCAGTGGGTCTCTGAACTCTCCCATTTGACAAGGTACAAAGTGACAAAAGTTTCTGAATATTTTTCAGTTTAATCTGTGCAAATTAGACTTTTAGTTTATTGCTCTGTAAAATAGAAAAAGTCCAGCAGCAAAGGTTTTGGGCCTTAAAGAGACTCCGTAACAAAAATTGCATCCTGTTTTTTATCATCCTACAAGTTCCAAAAGCTATTCTAATGTGTTCTGGCTTACTGCAGCACTTTATACTATAACAGTCTCTGTAATAAATCAATGTATCTTTCCCCTGTCAGACTTGTCGGTCTGTATCTGGAAGGCTGCCAAGTTCTTCAGTGTTGTGGTTCTGTGATGCATCTTCCCCCTCCAGGCCTCTCTCTGCACACTGCCTGTGTGTTATTTAGATTATGGCAGGTTCTCTCTGCTCTATTATCTTTTACAAGCTGGATAAATCGTCCTCTGAGCTGGCTGGGCTTTCACATACTGAGGATTACAGACAAGGGCAAAGCTGTTTGCAAGAAGAAAAGAGCAGCCTGAAACTTCAGTGCATGAGAGCAGAAGGGGGAAAGAAACACACAATGATCTCTTGAGATACAAAAGGAAGGGTGTATACAGCCTGCTTGTGTATGGATGTATTATCTATGTGTGGACATACTGTACATCAACCTACTTCCTGTTTTGGTGGCCATTTTGTTTGTTTATAAACAAACTTTTTAAAACTGTTTTTAACCACTTTTAATGCGGCGGGGAGCGGCGAAATTGTGACAGAGGGTAATAGGAGATGTCCCCTAACGCACTGGTATGTTTACTTTTGTGCGATTTTAACAATACAGATTCTCTTTAAAGCGCAACGCTGGTGTAGCCTTCAAAAATAATACATACCTAATATTATAAAAGTATTATGTCTCCACACAATCTGTTAGTAAGAAGTGTCACCGGAGGCCTGTTATGTAGCTCCGCCCCCTTGCAATAAAAAAAAAAAACCTGCTTGATTTAGCAGTTTTATCACATCAAACTGGCAGCATTTAGGTTCAGGCCCTTTGCACACTCAGCAGGTCGTGTTGCATCGCAGTAGAGTTTCCCATCGCAGCTCATCACAAAGGCCATGCAAGTCTATGGAGACTTAAGTTGCACAGGTCACGTGATGTGACACAGCTGCAGCACGTTATGCAGTAATGCAAGTCAATGAACAGTGCAGGCAGTATGCACAATAGGAGCATGGTGCGATGCAGCGCGCATGCATGGACTAATGGGAATCCCAGTGATGTACTTCCTACCCTCCAGGAATATGTCACTAGCCGAGGGGTGGGCCTATGCATATGACCCTGTCGCCAAACCGTGGTGCAAGGTCATATGAAGCCTCATCTCTGCGGCATCGCATTACAAACATCAAGTGTAAAACAGGCCTCAAGGTAAAGTGCTGTCAAAACTGTTAAAAACCGGCCTCAGGGTAGGAACACACTAGGCAGTGCATGAAAGGTAGCATTTTGCTGCATATGGGCTGGTGCACACCGAGCGGCTTTTTGGGCGTTTTCAGATCCGCTTGCGGCTGCGGATCTGCTTGGTCAATGTATCTCAATGGGGTGGTGCACACCAGAGCGGCAGGCGTTTTGCAGAAACGAAAAATGCCTGGGTGAGGCATTTTTTGGATTTCGGATGCGTTTCTGCCTCCAATGTTAAGTATAGGAAAAACGCAAAACGCCTGTAAAACCGCTTGATCAAGCGGATTTTGATGCGGATGCGGATGCGTTTTTTTCAAGAATGCGCACTTCCAGGTCAAAGTGTGCTTCCTGTGTGGCAGATTTGCATGAGGGATTTTAGACTGCGCAGGAGGAAGATGGCAACAAAGTGGTTTACCACAGAAAACCTGATAATTAAGATTGAAAACAGCCCAGAACTTTATGACAAGTCTTTGCCTGGATATAAAGACCACCAAAGGGCTCATGAAATCTGGAGCAACATTGCAAAAGATTTTCTTGGAGAAAAATGGAATACTTTGAGCCAAAAGGGCAAGGATTCTAAGAGTAAGTATATGTGTACAGAATTGTTGTATTTTATTGATTTCATGCAGCACTTTGCAGACAATATATCATCACCCCTCCACTAAATGAGTAATTAAACAATTAGAAATTTCATTATCACAGGTCTCTGGCAAAGCTGTTCTCTCTATAGCCATCTCTCCTTATAAACAGCAGGTACATGTGTGTGTATGTACTCACATGTATTATTAGGGCGCTATTTGCCACTTTAGAGTGTCATGAATGATATAGACATACAACACGGTTTCAAGAATGTTTATTTGCACAATAATACTGATCTCGTCATGTAAGTAAATAGCAGCCTGCAGGTTTTTTTAGTTCTTACAGTTATGGCACAAAATAATCAGCTAATTTGTCTCTGTTGTGAATGGCAGAAATGGGACCACGTAAAGTAGCTGGTGGTAAAGTGACAAGAGCACAGTTTGAAAGATCCCCCTCTTCCTCCTCTATGGTCATGCTATCTAGTGTTCTCACATAATTATGCAAAATACATGTTGCCTTCACCACTATTATAGCATACTTTGGTTGCATTTTTATAGCAGTGTGATAAATGCGCCATTTGTTTGCCAGAATTCCAAAAGCACATTCTACTACTTGTCTGGCTTTGGTCAGGCGGTTATTAAAGACTACTTTCTTATGAGTCATATCTCTCTGTGCATACGGTCTCATAACATGCTCAGACAGTGCAAAGGCCTCATCAGCCACAAACACACAGGGGTAAGGTGGTTCTACAGTGTCAGGCCAGGGGCGTGGTGGTGGTAAAGTCATCTGGCCTGTGCGAAGCTTCACGCCAAATCGACTGTGCTGGAAGACTGAGGAATCATGGGAACTTCCGTAAGCCCCAACATCCACATAGATAAATTTCAAATTAGGATCCACAACAGCCATGAGCACTAGTGAAAAGAATTTTTTATAATTGTAATAGAGACTGCCAGTGAATGCAGGCATAACCAGTCTGACATGTTTCCCATCCACTGCTCCAAGGCAGTTAGGGAAATCATGTTTCTCCCAAAAAAGCTGCATGTTAGCCTCCCACATAGGTACGTCAGGAGTTGGCATAAATTCCGGTTGAAGTACTTTCCAGATCAATTTGCAGGTGTCCAAAACTAAGTATCGGATTGTACTTCTTCCCATGAGGAATTGGTAGTGAAGTGCTGCATATGAATGCCCTGTTCCCAGAAATCTGCAAAAGAAAAGAAATAACATGTATGTTTATTTTTATTCCTAGTTGCCCTCCTGCGGACAAGATGGAAGTCGGTCAGAGACAGTTACAAAAAGGAGATTGAAAAGCAATACCATGAATCCAAAAGTGGGTCTGGAAGTTCGCAGCGAACAAAATATAAATATTGTGGCATATTAGAATTTCTAAGAAAACATCATGAACCGGCTGAGTAAGTATGGCGTAAATATTAACCTACTGCAATGTTTGTCAACTTCGCCAATAGAACAGTGAAGGAAGGAGTAGGCCCACAATGCAATTCAGTAGTGTGGAACGCATAATATGCCATCACTCTACCAAATATATTGGGGGACGTAGCTTAATGTAAGGATGGCATAGGTCCAGTTTAAAATTATTATTACATGACAGGAATGTGGACTGTTCGTTACCCAACATAACAGTTGCCTGACAGTGCTGGTTATATGTTTGGCTGCAGTAGTGTCTGCATCACACATCTGTAACACACATCTACCAAAATCAGTGCTAGTTTACTCAGGCCAGTTTTGCTCTATGCTTGCTCAGGGGCTGTGCCTAAAAGCTATGTACACAAATAATGGGAAAAATAGACAGGCTACTGCTATTGTTTTGCAATGAAAGATGCATCGCATTGTGCCCATATATTTGCTGTGACATCCATGGTCACTATTCCATGAACTAAAGTTGTGCTTTCCCCTTTCCAAAGGACTGAAGATAGCCTACCACCAGATCCTGAGGAGGACGATGTAGAGGTGCCACCTACCACCACCAGTGATGTGGAAGTTGAAGAAGACACTACACAGGATGTTGACACTGCTACACTGGAAGACAGTGACTCTACTACCCCAGATCACACACCACACAGCCCAGCGAGTAGTCGGACACGCACAACTGTCAGGTCTAGTAGAGGTGTGAGGGTAGCTACACAAGGCAGGAGAATAGGAAGAGGTATGAGCAGGGCTGAATACGACCAGAAGCTGATTAGTTCAATAGAAAAGGCTGTTGATCATATGGAGAAGCGAGAGGATGAAATGAAACAACTTAAAGAGCCATGCACACAGTATCTTTTAAGTTTGGTGCCACTATTACAAAAAGTGCCTCCTGATAAGCAATGGGCAGCCAGACATGCCATCTCTGAGACCCTGGGGAGATTCTTACTACCTGAAAGCCGTGCAGATGACAATGTGCACAACTACTTGCAGCAACCACACCTGCCTGCTTCCAGCCAACAATATAATGCACACCCACAACTCTCTTACCATATGCAACGCATTTATGACCCACCCCACTACCCACCAATGCATATGCATAACATGCCATATGGTCAACAGCCTCATTACTCTATGCCTCCACCTCAGCGCCCTGATCAAGGTATGCGATTTCAAACATCATCTATGCACAGTGACTCTACAGTGTACACTGATTTAACATCGCACAGCCAGCCTCATACAAATGCTGAATCAGGTACACATGCTTACAATCAGGGCCCTGGTAGTATGTGTGATTTGCTATCACAACATGACTAGTTTTTTGTAGTTTTACATTTTATTTTATTGTTCAATGCTCAGATTTGGATCTTAGTTTACATTACCTCAATGTTATGAGGAGTCGCTCAGTTGGTGTGATTGCTAGGCGAAAGTTAGTGTCTTGTCGGCGAAGGGCATCCTTCAGTTTGGCTAAAAGGCCATCAAAGCTAGGAAAAAAGAGCATGCTTATCTTTAGATCTACTGTTGTTTGTTGCAGAAACATTTTTCATTTGTGACATATTACTTTTGCTGCTGAAAGCAAAGTATGGACAACACATGTCCAAAATATTCTTTGCACAGAAGAACAAAACATTAAAACGAAAGATTTTGTTCAAACATTGCTTCATTACTGTGTCCCATATGCTGATTGTTGCCATATACTTAATGAAGTATGCACCAGGAGTATGTAAGGTCATAATATACTCCAAATGTTTTGGGTAAACTATGGATATATAATATAGTAGTTACTCCTATAGAAAAATTAGATGGAGGCCTTAGGCATTGAATACATAACACACCAGGATCAAGTATCACAGTTATTTGGTTAGCTTATGTATACACCGGATTGATTATTGTGTTGTTTTTCTGTTTACAGTCAAACACAGTTAACTAAGGGCCAAAAAGTGCTTCCAATTTCATTCCTCCCCAAAATACTTAGCCCCATGATAAAAATAAGTGACAAGTATTCTTACCTGGACACAGACATGCGGGTGTAGCCAAAAAACTTTTCTGGATGGTGCCTCAAATCTCTATATAGGGTCCTAAATTGACCCTTCCGGCGCCGCTCTTGTAGCATGGGATGCACCCAGTATCTCCTTGTCCTTGGCCTACGTCTCATATATGCTGCTACACAGAGCAATAACAGCACATCAGGAAACATTTTCAAAAACAAGTCACTCTTCTCTCCAAACCACAGTGTCACCTCTCCTGAACTAACCCACAATGTTGTTAAGGACCCCACCCTTTTTATATTGGGTTTTTTACTTCAATTGCTCAATGTGCTTCACATGTGTCATCAATATATCGCACTTTAACCCTTTGTTTAAGGTCTTTCTACCTCTTTTCCTGAAAAACGCAAAACGCAAAACGCTTCCAAAAACGCTTGCAAAAACGCACGCAAAAAACGCAAAACGCCCCCAAAATGCCCCAAAACCGCGCTATCAAAATGACACTAAGCGGTTCAAAAAACGCTAGCGTTTTGCGGATCTGCTTGCAGTTTTTGGTGTGCACCAGCCCTATGTGTTTGTGCATTTTTAGTGCATTTTCTGCGTGTTTACATTTTGTGTTTTTGCTCTGCACATGCGTTTTGCGTGCATTTTAATGCATTTGCGGTTTGCATATATAAATCGCACATGCGTTTTGTATGCGTTTTGCATGCGTTTTATCACTAGGAAGTCAACAGGAAATGGAAATACATCCTCAAACTTGTTTTTTTTTTAAAAACACATACAAAACGCATAAAAAGATGCACTAAAGCGCAATACCTCTGCATCACCATTGACTTTTATTTTGTGCCTTTTAGATGTGTTTTGGAAAAATATGCAGCAAGACCAGCGTTTTCAAAAACACACATTGCAGAACGCAAACATATGTGTTTTTTCATGCGGTCCATTGACTTGCACTATGTGCATTTTCGTTGCCAAAACTGTTGCCAAAAACTGTCCTCAAGGTAAAGTGCTGTCAAAACTGTTGCCATTACATGTACATATAGACCCCATCCAGTGAATGGGTTACAACATTAGCTGGCTGCAGGGCCGGTTCTAGACAAGTACATATGAGGGGGCAGACAGAAATTTGCAGGGGGCATAAAAAACCCCACGCTTGAAAATGGGCGTGGTCATGGCCAGATGAGCGCGGAGCTAACTGTAATTTAATAATACAACGCAAAGACAGTGGGCCCAAGTTTTAGTGACCCTTCCCCCAGAAAATTGATTCACATAATTGCACAGCTTTTCACCAGAAAATACACGTAATGTGATCAGCTTTCACCAGAAAATACACGTAATGTGATCAGATTTGACCAGAAAATATGTTCAATCATGTTGGCAGACTTGACTAGAAAATCTGTTCAATCAAAACAAACACAATGTCGGCAGATTTGAGCAGAACATACACAATGTCGGCAGATTTGAGCAGAACATACACAATGTCGGCAGATTTGAGCAGAACATACACAATGTCGGCAGATTTGAGCAGAACATACACAATGTCGGCAGATTTGACCAGAACATACACAATGTTTGCAGATTTGACCAGAACATACACAATGTTTGCAGATTTGACCAGAACATGCACAATGTTTGCAGATTTGACCAGAACATACCAGTGTCAGCAGATTTGACCAGAACATACCAGTGTCGGCAGATTTGACCAGAACATACCAGTGTCGGCAAATTTGACCAGAACATACCAGTGTCGGCAGATTTGACCAGAACATACAGTGTCCGCAGATTTGACCAGAACACACACAGTGTCGGCAGATTTGACTAGAACATACAGTGTCGGCAGATTTGACCAGAACATACAGTGTCGGCAGATTTGACCAAAAGATACAAAATGTCATAATTACCTGCGAAGGAGGGGAGCTGCTATCCTCCCTCCCTCGCCTCGGGGATCCCCCTCCTGTAATGGGCGGTGGAATAAAATGCAAAGTGTCCGGCGGGCTGAAGCAGAGGAAAGCGCTTCAGTCTTCAGGTCCATGCAGTCTCCTCTGTAATGACGCTGCTCGCGCTGAATCAGAAAGTAGCGCGAGAGTGTCATTACAGAGGAGACAGTGTAGACCGGAAGACTGAACCTCTAGCGTCTGGTTCGGTCCGCCGGTTCCTTGCATTATATTCCGCCGCGAATTACAGGAGTGGGGCCCACCCGAGGTGAGGGAGGGAGGACAGGAGTGGGACCCCAGGGAAATAAGTTTAAAAAAAAAACAGGATACATAATGGCCCTATGTCCGCCCCTGCGTTCCACGGACCAGGAAGCAGCGGCAGAGCGGCTCTGATTTGAGGGGGCAAGAAGTCTATTTGAGGGGGCCCTCTCGCCCCCCCCTAAAGCCAGCCCTGGCTGGCTGCAGTAAATATATATATACAGTGGGTTGCAAAAGTATTCGGCCCCCTTGAAGTTTTCCACATTTTGTCATATTACTGCCACAAACATGAATCAATGTTATTGGAATTCCACATGAAAGGCCAACACAAAGTGGTGTACACATGAGAAGTGGAACGAAAATCATACATGATTCCAAATTTTTTTTACAAATAAATAATTGCAAAGTGGTGTGTGCATAATTATTCGGCCCCCTTTGATCTGAGTGCAGTCAGTTGCCTATAGACATTGCCTGATGAGTGCTAATGACTAAATAGAGTGCACCTGTGTGTAATCTAATGTCAGTACAAATACAGCTGCTCTGTGAGGGCCTCAGAGGTTGTCTAAGAGAATATTGGGAGCAACAACACCGTGAAGTCCAAAGAACACACAAGACAGGTCAGGGATCAAGTTATTGAGAAATTTAAAGCAGGCTTAGGCTACAAAAAGATTTCCAAAGCCTTGAACATCCCACGGAGCACTGTTGAAGCGATCAATCAGAAATGGAAGGAGTATGGCACAACTGTACACCTACCAAGACAAGGCCATCCACCTAAACTCACAGGCCGAACAAGGAGAGCGCTGATCAGAAATGCAGTCAAGAGGCCCATGGTGACTCTGGACAAGCTGCAGAGATCTACAGCTCAGGTGGGAGACTCTGTCCATAGGGCAACTATTAGTCATGCACTGTACAAAGTTGGCCTTTATGGAAGAGTGGCAAGAAGAAAGGCATTGTTAACAGAAAGCATAAGAAGTCCTGTTTGCAGTTTGCCACAAGCCATGTGGGGGACACAGCAACCATGTGGAAGAAGGTGCTCTGGACAGATGAGACCAAAATGGAACGTTTTGGCCAAAATGCAAAATGCTATGTGTGGCAGAAAACTAACACTGCACATCACTCTGAACACACCATCCACACTGTCAAATATGGTGGTGGCAGCATCATGCTCGGGGGGTGCATCTCTTCAGCAGGGACAGGAAAGCTGGTCAGAGTTGATGGGAAGATGAATGGAGCCAAATACAGGGCAAACTTGGAAGAAAACCTCTTGGAGACTGCAAAAGACTGGAGACTGGGGCGGAGGTTCACCTTCCAGCAGGACAACGACCCTAAACATAAAGCCAGGGCAACAATGGAATGGTTTAAAACAAAACATATCTACGTGTTAGAATGGCCCAGTCAAAGTCCAGATCTAAATCCAATCAAGAATCTGTGGCAAGATCTGAAAACTGCTGTTCACAAACGGTGTCCATCTAATCTGACTGAGCTGGAGCCTTTTTGCAAAGAAGAATGGGCAAGGATTTCAGTCTCTAGATGTGCAAAGCTCTTAGAGACATACCCTAAAAGACTGGCAGCTGTAATTGCAGCAAAAGGTGGTTCTACAAAGTATTGACTCAGGGGGCCGAATAATTACGCACACCCCACTTTGCAGTTATTTCTTTGTAAAAAATGTTTGGAATGATGTATGATTTTCGATCCACTTCTCACATGTACACCACTTTGTACTGGTCTTTCACGTGGAATTCCAATAAAATTGATGCATGTTTGTGGCAGTAATGTGACAAAATGTGGAAAACTTCAAGGGGGCCGAATACTTTTGCAACCCACTGTATATATATATATATATATATATATATATATATATATATATATTCATTTATTTATTTTTTTTACTGTATGTCAAATTAAATGTACATGTTTGTACCTTATGCCCTCATATTATCTAGGAAGTAAGAATATGTAAAATACTTTTTTACATAAAATATGACTTCTTGACATTAACCAAGAGACTTCCATTCTCTCTGCAGTATATGACCTCATGGGAAATAAGAAATGACAGTACGGTAACTACAAAGACATCCGGGTTAGCGAGACTCGTATGAAACATATTCATGCCATAAATCATTAAGGGTTTTGATCATTCCTTTTCAATCAAATGTCACAATGGGAGATGTTGAGCACATTTATTTTCTCTTTGTTCATCAACTGTCAGCATGCAAAAAAAAAAAATACTTAGATCACCATATTTGCCTACTTGTTCCAAGTGTTGTGCATTACATTATCACTACCTGCTGCTAAGATCTCAGGGATCTCAAAGTCCACAAGTCCATGACCGCACCGCCAGGACGACCCATAGTGTCTGGCTGTGGGTCCCTCACTGAGAGGTTGTCCAAATTCCTGGACCACCTCCTACGTCCCCTTTTGAAGGGAGTACCGTCCTATCTCAAGGACACCCTTGAGGTATTGCGTATGGTGGAGCATGCCTCGTGGGTCCCGGGTGACAGGCTGGCCACGATCGATGTGGTCAGCTTGTACAGCCGGATCCCTCACGATTTGGGTGTCGCCGCGGTCAGACGTTACTTATTGCGAACCAGTAAAGATGTGGGTTATGTTGACTACATCCTGGAGTGTCTTTCTTTTGTTTTGACGCATAATGCGTTTTTGTTTGACCGTGGCTGGTATCACCAGGTGTCAGGGACGGCTATGGGGACCCCCGTGGCATGCTCCTATGCAAACCTCTTTTTGGGGGCGTGGGAGGAGTCTCATGTACTTGTCGAAGGAAATCCATTCCGAGGGTGCATTAGACGATGGTCCAGGTACGTGGACGACATCCTGGTGGTGTGGTCAGGGACAGAAGGGGAATTTGTGGACTTTATGGGTTATCTCAACAAAAATCAGGTGAACATGCAATTCACTTATGAGATTAATGAAAAAGAAATGGCATTCCTGGATTTGAAGCTGGTGGTGGAAGATGGCCGGTTGTATACTAAAGGTTACAGAAAAAATACGGCCACCAATTCTATTTTGCATGCACACAGCTTCCATCCAGGCTCAGTCATTAATGCTATCCCCTATGGACAGTACCTTAGATTAAAACGTAACAACGCTAGGGAATGTGATTTTAAAGTGCAGGCTGACGAACTCACTGCTAGGTTTAGAAGAAAAGGCTATGATCAGGACCTTTTGACCAAATCGAGAATGAGGGCATTAAAGCAAAGTAGGAGTGCCCTTCTGGCCCCTAAAAAAATTATGACTGAGGGTCCAGGTAGAACCACATTTACCTTTGATTTTTCACCGATGGCTGACCGCATTAGGAAGGCCATATATACAAATTGGTCTATGGTCAGGAGAGATCCTGATCTGAGTTTGATTGCAGAAAAGGATCCAAGGGTAGCCTTTAGACGTGCCCCTACACTTGGTAATATCCTAACCAGTAGTGAGTTCGTCTCTCCTGGAAATAGTGACTGGCTTAATTCTTCTCTGCCCTGTGGGAACCATAAATGTGGCCGATGTAAATGGTGCGATAAGTTATTGACCCATAAAAATATCCAGGTGGGAAGGGAACGGTTCCAGATTAGGGAATTCTTTACCTGTCAAACGAAGTTTGTGGTCTATGTTATGATCTGCCCCTGTAACCGGTTTTATATCGGACAGACAACTAGGTCTATGAAGACAAGATATGGTGAACATATAGGGTCAATTAAATCAGGAAAAGGCTGCGCACGCTTGATTGAACATATGAGAAATTACCATAGTGCTGACAGATTTAATTTGAAGTTTGCAGCCCTGGAGAAACAGGACGTACCCCGGAGAGGAGGGGATAGAGAAAGGTTACTTTTGAGGAAGGAGACGAGATTGATCTTGAGAATGGAAGCCATGGGGCCTTTAGGGTTGAACGATAAAACAGAATTGTCCTGCATGCTAGACCCCTAAAAAGGATTTTTGTGATCGATGATAGTTTGTATTTACCTGTATGCAAGCCAACTGGGTTCATATATGTTATATATTAGGTAACAACATGCTGGCAACTCAGTGAAACTACTAATGTACTATCCCTGTATTGTTTTTATTATGTATGTTCTTGTGGAGGGGTCATGTAATTTGCCACCACTAGGCTTGCTTAGGTGTTAGTATAACCTGTCTAGAATGTAGAATATGTGGGGGTTGTTGGCTTATAATTGTTAATTTGTAATTTGATGTGAAGTTTAGGTGCTTCCTACTGGTCCATCTATTTGCTTAAGGTGGTCTATTATAATGTACGCCACCCCCTATTCTCCGCCCTTTTGGTGACATAGACTTGTTCCCCCCCTTTTTTCCTCCTCCCCCCCCCCCCCCCCTCTGTTCCTTTAGAATCTAGAAATCTAGCCTTACCCGTATGTCAGTTTTGACGATTTTATTGGCCATGTGGTAATCCCCGTCTTTGTGATTTTATTGACACTGTCACGATTTTTATAGTTTGAGTCACCCCTTCCCGGAATTCTTGGCTGCGGGGACGAGTGCATGGGGAGACAGCGAGTTACCCCCGCTGGTATCAACAATTAATGTTGTTGATTTGCCCATTTGTCTTTAACGAGATTGGTGCGTTTAAGAGGCGTTTCAGGGTGGCGGTAGATGTGCCTTTTTTGAGCACTGACCGCGTACTGAACGCGTAGCACCATCTCGTTACAGCACCACTAGCGCGAGTGCTGTTTGCGGGGGTGGTCTTGTTTGGGAGGATGGAGTTAGTAACTCCGCCCTGCTGTGTCCCCGGCAGCAGCGTCCCCGTTCCCAGGCCAACGGGCTCTCACGAGGAGGAAGTGACGTAACCGGAAGGGGCGGGGCTTGCTCCTCGTCTTCATTCCGGCCGTTCACTTCCTCCTCCATTAGTGGCACGTAGCGTGACCAAGCGTCAGGAGACGCGAAACGGCCGTCGCTCGCCACCTCTGTGCCTCCCACCCACCTCCTACCCACAGACCAGCCATCTGGATGGACACGTAAGCTTTACATCAAAGTTCACCTATCATGTTGGATTCTGCACGTGGATGCGCTGATTTGTAATTTTGACCTACACCACTGTCACTATATGAGATTAAAACCCTGGACGGAAGGTGCACGCTTTTGTTTTCTTCTATTCATAAGGAATGGGCCACCTTGTCTATTAACAGGAAGTAAAATGCTGTAAGTGTAGTGTTTGATGCTGTGGATGTAGTAGTTGATGTTTTCCATAGATTTAACAGGGCTAAGATATTAATCATGTGTGATAATGCTGGTTAAAAAGGTCACAAGTTCACCATTAGGGCCATCATTCTCCATTGTGTCTGCAATCTGAGATGTTCAAGGAAGTCCCCATTTATCTCTTAGAAAGCTCCTGACTGTTCCCTCCTTATAGAATTAAAATCAGACAGTATAGCTAAGGTGAAAATTATAACAAATGATCTGTTTCCCTCTGTGGATCCTCTAAATATCTCACGTATGTTTTCTTTGGCAAGCAGACACAAATAATTAAAGGCAATGTCTGAGGTTTATGTTTCTCCAGAAGTACGATGGAAGTAGGGCTATTAGAATTAAATTAAGACTCATTTTCAGTACAATGATATACTGAGATACTTGATATCATTATCAAGTGTTTTATGTTAAATATCGACTACAGAATAAATACGATATACTAATTAATTTTGTAGATTTGCTACCAATTAAAATTGGGCAGAAGCAGCAGAACTGCAGTTCTAGATGAAAGAAAAACTTGAAAATGTCTTGGTTGATGAAACTAATTTCTTAGATAATGTATGTAAACAAAGGAAAAGGGAGACTCCTGTTGTGAAAATAAACTGATGAGACAAACAATTGTATTTATCCTCTTTCTCTAAAAATGACTTTTTTAGACATCCCATGTTTTTTTTTTTAATATGTAAACATTTACAAAGTAGATTGAGGCTGCTTTTACAGTTGTTTGGTGATCACATGGCAGGACAGCCTGGCTGCCATGGGGTCACCACACAAATCAGAATCTCAAATGACCATGCGGCAGAGTGCACTAACTGTGATAGCAGGGGGGCCTAGAGCTGGGGGGGGCAACTACTTCACTTCCCTTCCTCTGATACAGGGGACTATACTTCAGATCAGGTTTTTTTGTGGCGACACTTGTTATGGATGCGAAGATCATGAAGGTCACACTTCTTTTATGACCCTTGTAATATTGACCCTTATGGCCCATACTCACGGGCTACTTTTGTGCCCTTTCGCCAGCACATGGGAGCGTTTGTGTGACAGTTCAGCGACAGCTCGTCGCCAGGTCCCTCCGCGTACACACACGGAAGAGGGATTACTGTAGCGACGGAAGCTGTCGCCGACGTTCCTCCCCCCCGCCGGAAGCGCCGTGAATTCTTTATTGGTTGCTGTCGCTAGCATACTCACGCGGACTAGCGACAGTTGCGGCGAAGTTGTAGCGGCAACTGTTGCCATGCGATTGACCGCCGCCAATCGCCTGGCGACAGCAGCGACGAGCGACGGTTTGGGGTGCGCGCCTCATACTCACGGGCGACTTGTTGCCGCAACACGCGCGTGCCATGTGGTTGCGGCGACAATTGTAGCCCGTGAGTATGGGCCATTAGGCTGTGAAGGGCACAGGGGGATGCAAGGGAAGAGGTGTTAACAGCGGGGGGGGGGTCAAGGTTTTGTTGGGGGTTCCATAAATTATAGTTATGCCACTGCACCTAACCCAGATATATTAAAAGCTATCTGCTGTTTGTAAACTTCACCGGAACCTTCACCAAGGCTGGGTTTATTCAGAAAAACATTTCAGTTGTCAGCATATATTTGGGCTCACATAACCGTGTATGGAAATGTTCAGGCCTTATGTGTTGCTTTATCCGAAACAGAGAATATATTGGCCTAAAATTTAATTTGAATTCCATGACTATACACTGCAAAATGTCATAAGAATACATGATGATTAATTATTACATTTTGTCAGCCTCTTCAGCATAATTACTATAGTAAGAAGTTTTGAATCAGGATGATACCATTTATTGGCTATTTTAAAAGAATAAGCAAGCTTTCGGCTATGCAGCCCTTGTCAGATTCAATCCTGTTTGCTTACACTTCATCTTATTCTTTTAAGTTAGCCAATAAATGGTATCATCTTGATTCAAAACTTCTTTGTGAGGAAGCGTGGAAGAGCCGCCGCCATGAGCCAGCGGTCGGCGGCTCTTCCCGCGTGCAGTGCCCGCTCACACGGGGAGGCAGCCGCCTCCTCCCAGCGTGAGGCGGCTGTCCCCGTGGAGAGGCGGACGGAACGCGAAGAAGCCGCCGCGTTAGACGCGGCGGCTGGTGCACATCTCTCCGCTGCACCACAGAGCAGGGCTGGGACTCGTAGTCCCTCAGTGTTTAGAGTGACGCGCGCGCGCGCACTCAAGGAAGATTTATGATAGTCTGAGGGGAGTCAGCTGACCAGGCTGGTCAGCTGACCCTGATTCCGCTCCCCATTGGTCCAGCAATCAGGGAGGTGCTGGGGGTCACGATTGAGTATATATACTGCCGGCAGTTCACTTCTCTGGTGTCTGGCGTTGCGTTCACATACGTGGGAGCACCCAGATCCGTTAGTCAGATCCGTTAGTGTGCCGGGACCAGCTGGAGCTGTAATCCTACACTAAAGCTAGATTTGTTGATAGCTTAAAGTACTAGTTTGATTGTGATTATTTGTTATGACTTCTTGCCTGCCTTGACTACTCTTCTGAACTTTGATCTTGTACCTCGTTATTTCTGATACACCGTTGCCGAACCCCGGCTCGCTCCTAGACTCTGTTTCTGCCTCCTGATTCTGTACCCCGATATATCTGATACCCCGTTGCCGAACCCTGCCTGTACTTTGACTCCGTCTCTGCCTCTCGATCTTGTACTTTATCTGTCTGTGTGTGTACGACCTGGCTTGTCCGACCTCGAGAACCGACCTCATCATTGGAGGAGGTTCTTCGTTCTGTTGGTAACCCTTCCGCCTGAGGGTGACTTTCAGAAGATACTTCCTGCTTGCAGTCTGACTCCTCCCGTCTTGGAGAGCTCAGGGTTGCGGAAGTAATCTGTACAGTACGTCTTACTGTACTGAGGCCTAGTCCTCTAAGTGTTACTGTTACACCTAAACACTACACTCTACTCCGGTGAACAGAGGTTAGCTGGTATATTGGATTATCGGTGATACTGCAGATCACATATAATCTGGTATACGTCTGTATTCCCCGTGACGCTGCAGGTCACCGGTAATCAGATCTCTCTGTGCTTCACCGAGCGTTACAGAACGCCAGACCAAAAATACTGATGGAACGCACTGATCCTCTGACTGCGCTTGCCACTTCGGTGGATAGCATTCATCAAGCATTAGGCCAGCACAAAGTCTTAATTGATGCTTTATCAGGCTCTGTGAGAACCCTCCAGACATCAGTTGATTCAGTGCGATCCCCTCCTAGTGACGACATCCGCATGCCTGTCCCTGATAAATTTTCCGGCCACAAGTCTGACTTCCGGAATTTCAGGAGTAGAGTGTTGTCATATTTTGAATTAAGGCCCCGATCCTCGGGGACTGAGACCCAACGGGTCATTTTCATTAAAACTTTGTTGACTGGAGACTCCCAGTCGTGGGCTTACAACCTGCCCACTACCGATATTGCTTTGACCTCAGTGGAGGAATTTTTTAAGGCCATGGCCATAATCTACGACGACCCTGACCTTGCCGCATCCTCAGAGCGGAAGCTCAAACTCTTACGGCAAGGCAGAGGGTCAGTCGAGGATTATGCGGCAGAGTTCCGTAGGTGGTCAGTCACCTCAAGATTTGATAATTTTGCCCTCATGGACTACTTCCTGTCTGGGTTGTCGGAAGAGGTTTCCGATCTAATGTTGACGGTACCCGAGCCCAAGACAGTTGATGAGGCCATATCATCGGCCATTCGAGTGGACCGCAGGTTGCGCCATCAGAGGCAGGCTAGAGGCAGTCACCGTGTCAGGGTGACATCGTACGCGGCACCGTCCGCTACACCTCTAGTAACACCTTCTCCGCCTGTCTCACCCTCCCCGGCTTTACCGCCGCCCGAACCAATGCAGATTGGTCGGTCGAGACTGACCCAGGTGGAGCGAAGGCGGAGAATGACAGAACAGCTGTGCCTGTACTGTGCAGCAGCAGGGCATAGGGTACGAAACTGCCCTAACAGGTCGGGAAACGAGTTTGCCTAGGAGTAGTGGGGGGTGACACCCTAGGTACACAAATTGCACCCCTTAAGGAAAAGAAATTTTTGCTCCCTTGTACGGTTACATGGGAAAATAAGTCTATGGCCACTGAGGCATTTATTGACTCAGGCTCAGCGGCCAATTTTATGAATTTTGAGTTCGCACAAGAGTTGGGTATTCCCCTCACTCCTGTGAGTCCCCCCATTCAGGTCACGGCAGTAGACGATTCCCCGCTACAACGGAATCATGCACTGTCTCAGACTCCGGAGGTGAAGGTCACCATCGGGGTACTACATGGGGAACAATTATCATTTTTTGTATTGCACATGTCAACCTCCACTATCATCCTAGGCATGCCATGGTTGCAACTCCACTCACCTCAAATAGACTGGGCCACAGGTCAGCTAACCACTTGGTCACCTCGTTGTTTTCAACAGTGTTTGGGAAAATTGACCCTGGGACAAACCAAAGTTCAGGTAGAAGGGGTACCCGACCAGTACTCCGAGTATTCCGACGTGTTCTGTCCCAAAGCAGCAGACAAGTTGCCCCCACATCGCCCTTTCGATTGTCCCATTGACCTCCGTTCGGGATGTGTACCTCCCCGGGGTCATTTGTACAATCTGTCGGGACCCGAAAAGGTAGCCATGCAGGATTATATCCGTGAAAACTTGGCCAAAGGTTTCATTCGGCCGTCCCGGTCACCTGCTGGAGCTGGTTTCTTTTTTGTTAAGAAAAAAGATGGAGGCCTGCGACCCTGCATCGATTATCGCGGCCTTAACAAGATTACAGTCAAAAATCGCTATCCCTTGCCACTGATAGACGATTTATTCACACAAATTACAGACGCTAAAATCTTTTCTAAATTAGATTTGCGGGGCGCGTATAACCTGATACGCATAAGAAAGGGCGATGAGTGGAAGACGGCCTTTAATACACCAGACGGGCATTATGAGTACCTGGTGATGCCCTTCGGGCTGTGTAATGCCCCGGCCGTCTTTCAGGAACTCATTAACGAGGTATTCAGAGAGGTGTTGGGGAAGTTTGTTTTGGTCTATCTTGATGATATTCTCATCTTCTCCAACAACCTCTCTGAACATAGAGACCATGTGAGGTTTGTTTTGAATCTGTTAAGGCAGAACTCTTTATATGCAAAACTTGAAAAATGCATCTTTGAAGTAACATCTGTCGCCTTCTTGGGGTATATAATTTCCACCACAGGCCTGTCGATGGATCCTGCCAAGGTCTCGGCTGTGCTGGAGTGGCCACAGCCGGTGGGGTTGAAATCTCTTCAGCGCTTTCTTGGCTTTGCCAATTATTATAGACGATTTATAAAGGGGTACTCCACGGTCATTTCTCCCCTTACGAGTCTCACCAAGAAAGGGGCAGATACAACTCACTGGTCTCCTGAGGCTTTACATGCTTTTTCCACTCTGAAGGGCCTATTCTGTTCAGCACCCATCCTCAGACATGTGGATACATCCTTCCCGTTCATTGTGGAGGTGGATGCTTCGGAGGTAGGGGTGGGGGCTGTGCTGTCTCAGCGGTCAGGCTTGCAGGGTAGAATGCACCCATGCGCTTACTTCTCTCGCAGGTTTTCCCCTGCAGAGAGGAATTATGATATTGGTAATAGGGAGCTCCTAGCCATCAAATTAGCTTTCGAGGAATGGCGACACTGGTTAGAAGGAGCTGAGCATACCATCACGGTTTACACCGATCATAAGAACTTAGAATACATCGAGGGGGCTAAGAGATTGAGCCCTCGTCAGGCTCGATGGTCGCTATTCTTCTCCAGGTTCACGTTTATCATTACATACACCCCGGGAAGCAAGAATGTTAAGGCAGATGCCTTGTCCAGATGCTTTGAGTCAGAGACAGCACAGCCCTCCGTTCCAGAGACCATTATTCCTCAGAGGTTGATACTGGCAGCCACTGGAACCTGGGAGGATTGGGCGGAGACGCTGATTCCCTTTCAACAGGACATCCCGGAAGGGAAGCCCGCAGGGGTTCTGTTCGTTCCTCTGCCGTTTCGCCTTCAGGTTCTAGAGATGTTCCATACACATAAGAATGCGGGACATCCTGGGGCATCCAGAACACAGGATTTAGTAGCCAGATGCGCCTGGTGGCCTTCCTTGGCAGCAGATTGCAAGGAATATGTGAAGGAGTGTGTGACATGTGCCAGGAGTAAACCCTCCCGACTGGCACCTGTCGGTACCTTGCAGTCATTGCCCACCCCGACTGAACCGTGGACCCACCTGTCCATGGATTTTGTGGGCGAGCTTCCCAGATCTGAGGGGATGACGGTCATTTGGGTCGTGGTCGACCGATTTAGCAAGATGGCCCATTTTGTACCTTTGAAAGGACTCCCCTCCGCTCGAGAACTGGCCGAGTTGTTTATCACGCATGTTTTTCGTTTGCACGGTATTCCCGAAGACATAGTCTCAGACAGGGGAGTCCAATTCGTCTCACGTTTTTGGAAAGCTTTTTGCCAGCTCATGGACATAAAATTGTCTTTCTCGTCTGGCTATCACCCACAGACCAACGGCCAGACTGAGAGAATAAATCAATCGTTAGAACAGTTCTTAAGGTGTTATGTAGCTGAAGCACAGGACGATTGGGTCAGATTTCTGCCGTTTGCAGAATTTGCCCAAAATAATTTAAAAAACTCGTCCTCCGGTTTTTCTCCTTTTCAAGTAGTGACGGGAAGATCACCCAAATTTTCCCCATTGCCTATAGCTTCCACTCCATTCCCAGCCCTGGAGGTCTGGCAAAGGTCATTCAAGGACCTGTGGGGGACAGTAAGAAATAACCTGGAGAAGGCTTTTTTGAGTCAGAAGGGTCAAGCCGACAAGAGACGGTCGGTGGAGTGGAGATTCCGACCAGGAGACCCGGTCTGGGTGTCCACACGTCACTTGGCCCTAAAACAACCTTCTAGTAAGCTTGGTCCCAGGTTTGTGGGTCCATTCCCAATAACCAAAAAGATCAACAATGTCACTTATACTGTCGAACTTCCCACTAGCATGCGGGGGGTAAGGTCTTTCCATGTTTCCCTTCTTAAACCAGCGGTCCAGGTGGGTCCCACTCCTCCCCCTCCTGTGTTGGTAGATGCCCAACCTGAATACGAGGTGGAGAAGATAATTGATTCACGTACTGTACAGAACTCGGTACAGTATCTCGTACACTGGAAAGGGTATGGCATTGAGGAGAGGCAATGGGTACCTGGGAACCGCATGCATGCGGACGAGTTAAGGAGGGAGTTTCATGCCTTACATCCCGAGAAACCTGGTGGGAGCTGTCCGGAGTCCACTCCTTGGGGGGGGGGTACTGTGAGGAAGCGTGGAAGAGCCGCCGCCATGAGCCAGCGGTCGGCGGCTCTTCCCGCGTGCAGTGCCCGCTCACACGGGGAGGCAGCCGCCTCCTCCCAGCGTGAGGCGGCTGTCCCCGTGGAGAGGCGGACGGAACGCGAAGAAGCCGCCGCGTTAGACGCGGCGGCTGGTGCACATCTCTCCGCTGCACCACAGAGCAGGGCTGGGACTCGTAGTCCCTCAGTGTTTAGAGTGACGCGCGCGCGCGCACTCAAGGAAGATTTATGATAGTCTGAGGGGAGTCAGCTGACCAGGCTGGTCAGCTGACCCTGATTCCGCTCCCCATTGGTCCAGCAATCAGGGAGGTGCTGGGGGTCACGATTGAGTATATATACTGCCGGCAGTTCACTTCTCTGGTGTCTGGCGTTGCGTTCACATACGTGGGAGCACCCAGATCCGTTAGTCAGATCCGTTAGTGTGCCGGGACCAGCTGGAGCTGTAATCCTACACTAAAGCTAGATTTGTTGATAGCTTAAAGTACTAGTTTGATTGTGATTATTTGTTATGACTTCTTGCCTGCCTTGACTACTCTTCTGAACTTTGATCTTGTACCTCGTTATTTCTGATACACCGTTGCCGAACCCCGGCTCGCTCCTAGACTCTGTTTCTGCCTCCTGATTCTGTACCCCGATATATCTGATACCCCGTTGCCGAACCCTGCCTGTACTTTGACTCCGTCTCTGCCTCTCGATCTTGTACTTTATCTGTCTGTGTGTGTACGACCTGGCTTGTCCGACCTCGAGAACCGACCTCATTATTGGAGGAGGTTCTTCGTTCTGTTGGTAACCCTTCCGCCTGAGGGTGACTTTCAGAAGATACTTCCTGCTTGCAGTCTGACTCCTCCCGTCTTGGAGAGCTCAGGGTTGCGGAAGTAATCTGTACAGTACGTCTTACTGTACTGAGGCCTAGTCCTCTAAGTGTTACTGTTACACCTAAACACTACACTCTACTCCGGTGAACAGAGGTTAGCTGGTATATTGGATTATCGGTGATACTGCAGATCACATATAATCTGGTATACGTCTGTATTCCCCGTGACGCTGCAGGTCACCGGTAATCAGATCTCTCTGTGCTTCACCGAGCGTTACATTCTTACTTTTACTTAAGGCTAACATGGTACAATACTCTACTGCTACTATAATTAGTATAGATATTTTTTTTCTATGTAAAAGAGTGGTACAAATACCACTATAAGCATGCTGTCACCTGCACCTGACTTGTAATGACATCAAGCATAGTAGAGACCATATGTGGAACTCTGAAGACAGCAGTGGATGTATGTCTGATTCTATGCTAAGGTTGTGATGTGTGTGTGTGTGGGGGGGGGGGGGGGGGGGGGGGAGTGTCCATACAAGAAGCAGCACCCACCCAGATACAGACTGCTTACAGACATACGTACAAGGGCATAAGAAAGGAATTGCAGCTACCTGTGAGAATGACTGAGAATTCCCACTATGAAAATGTTGGGGTTTTTCTGCTGTACAGTGTCATGGTGGCTGCTGCTGCAGTTATTAGGCTGGAGAAAAATGGAGAAGATATTGATAAGCAGGGCCGGGCCGAGGCATAGGCTGGAGAGGCTCCAGCCTCAGGGCGCAGTGTAGGAGGGGGCTTATTGTTTCTAACACTGTAAGTGTATGTGTACAGTGTCACGGTAGCTTCACAACATTTCTGTTAGGTGCACTGTAGTCTTTACAATGTTTTGTGCAGCCATTTGTATGTGTACTTTTAAAAATGGCCTCATATGTTATCAATTTAATAGACAGCTATCAAAAAAAGCAATCTTCTGAGAACCAAATTAATTAGTTTTAATAAAGGAAAATGATAGTGGAAGAAAAATTATAGCATAATATTGGCCAGATGCACATCACGCTGCCTATCCCTACACATCACACAGCTGTCTGCCTCCTTCAGAAGTCTGCAGGTAAACAAGTCAATGGTGCCTTCTGTTTTATGCCCAACATACACAAATGGTAACATCCTATATTTGACATACTTAAAGCAATAGGTTTCATTTAACCAGTGGAAATGAAACAAAATTAATACTTACAAACATTTTTGTATACCTTTATGGATTATTTGCAAAAATAAGGCCTGCTTTAAAAGACTGCACATCTGATTCATTCATTGACCTCATATACTAAGTACTTATTATTTTATTTGCAGACTGATAACATTTTAAGTTGGTGTGGGAAAAAGCGACGGTGTTCACTGGTATGTACAGATAAATTAGATCTCTTAAAATTGTATTGTGTTTGGGTGCCCTTCCAAATGGGCTCAGATTACCTTGGGTACCATTTGCACACTCAATCATTACTATAAAAAACTGCGCTAAGGACTTTTTGACATCAACAGATTTGTAGAAACGACAAAGTTGTAGTTGTGTACATATGCATTGAAGTCAAGGGCCCTCATTCAATTCACTTTTTCTCCTAAGTTTTCTCCTTGGTGATATTTTTACACCTTATTTTTAAAATGCATTTTAAGCCATCAGCAAGCAAGAAAATGCACAGAAAAACTTGACAGTACATGTTCACCCACTTTTTGGTACTTATTGATTTGCAGAGAGTTGAAAAGTTATTTTAACCACTTTACCCCCCCCCCCCCCCCCCCCCGCGGTACGGATTTCTCTGTCCCTTTTTGCACCTTTAAAAAACCAAGGGACGGAGAAATCCATACCTCCAGCGCTACCGCCGCTGTCCGCGCTCCCGCCGCTCGTGCGTGCGCTCCCGCCACTCGTGCACGCCGCCACTTGCTCGCCCAGAGATCAATGAACGGGAAAATCCATTCCCGTTCGTTGATCTAAGCCCCCGCAATGATCTGCTGCTTCTATGAGAAACAGCGTGATCATTGTGATTTTCCCAGCCTTATACTGCTTCCTGTAAGCGTCCTTCTGGACGCTTACAGGTCGCATGAATACCAACTCACTGTGGCCAAATAGTAAAACTACATCCTAAAGCATTTTACATATACAAATACATTAGTTTTACACAATAAATTAACTCATTACCTCCCACATTCCCCAATTTATTTATTTTTGTAATTAAAAAAAAATACAATAAAAAAACCATAAATAGTTACCTTAGGGACTGAACTTTTTAAATATTTATGTCAAGAGGGTATAACACTGTTACTTTATAAACTACGGGCTTGTAATTAGGGATGGATGCACAAACTGAAAAAAATGCATTTATTTCCAAATAAAATATTGGCGCCAAACATTGTGATAGGGACATAAACGGTTTTATAACCGGGACAAATGAACAAATACATTTCATGGGTTTTAATTACAGTAGCATGCATTATTTAAAAACTATAAAGGCCGAAAACTGAAAAATAATATTTTTTTCCCACATTTTTTCCTATTTTACCATTAAAACACATTTAGAATAAAATAATTCTTGGCATAATGTCCCACCTAAAGAAAGCCTAATTGGTGGCGAAAAAAACAAGATATAGTTCATTTCATTGCAATAAGTAATAATAAAGTTATAGACTAATGAATGGAAGGAGCGCTGAAAGGTGACCATTGCTCTGGTGTTCAAGGGGTAAAACCCCTCAGTGGTGAAGTGGTTAAACAAAAGATGAAAAATGATCTCCTAGGAGAAAACTCTGGAGAAAAAGCTAATAGATAATGGGCCAATCTCTTTATGTAACATATTATTAGGAGGAATTTGTAATTATTAAAGTGAACTTGAGATGAAACATTTCTCAGGTTTTATACTTACCGAGGGACTTTCTTAAGCCCCCTTGAGGCCGCTCAGTTTCTGTCTCCCCAGGTGGTTCCTGTGCCCTACAGTATGGCCCTGTAGCCTGGCCAAGTTGTGCTTCGTTTCGCATATGCAGCCTGGCAAGGCACGCTCCCCTGTTGCGCTCCTGTATCCGGGAATGTTCTGCGCCTGCACAAGCGCAGATCACTCCCTGCTGCTGGAGCACAACAAGGGAGAGCGCCCGGCCGAGCCACACATGTGCGACGAAGCGCAACACAGCAAGGCTCACAAACCATATTGCGGGGGACAGGAGCGACTCGGGGTGAAAGTGAGGGACTGAGCGGCCTCAAGGGGGCAAGGAAGCCCCAGGTAAGTATGGTACCTGAGATGTCTTTCATATCAGGTACACTTTAAGCTATCCAAACTTATTTAAAAAATAGGGCTAGTATTCAAAGGCACGTGGCGAGTAAAACTAGTTGTAACACCTGAGTGTGCTGTGAGTTCCCCGTGGAGACAATAAATGGGCTCATTTGGTGTACCTGCACATGTAAGGACCACAAGTAGGAGTCCTAATACAACTGTAAGCTCTAGGGTATTCTTACTGAACTAGTGCCACCAGGCCCAGATTTACATCACAGGAGCCTATAGGCACAGATGACCTGACACCCTAAACTTGGCCTTCCAGAAACCCACAAACCCCCACTTAACCGCACAGCAAGTGTGCTGGCTGTCCCAGCTGTGACTTCTCCCTTACCAGTCATAGGTAGCTACAGATGTCCCTTAGCATTAGGTAGCCAGCTAGTGGTGCCCCGACTGATGTAGGATCTTGTCAGTGGAATGCCGAGATCCAGGTGACTAAACTCTCATTTACGCTCTGCTCAGGACTCTGCATAGGGAAGGAGGGAGGAGCTAGGGGAGAGGAGTGAGCCGCCCCTCCATCAAAAGGCGCCTGTAGTTGCATGCCTACAGTGCCTTATGGTAAATCCGGCGCTAAGTGGCGTGGGGAGTGTGGTTGTTACAAAAAAGTTTTGAAAGAAAATTAGTATTTTATTTTAGGAAGTAAAGTTAGGTTATACCATTAGAGATTATATTGTACATTCAGTTAGAGTTGGAGGGGGAATAGTATTTTATTTTGGAGGGGTATACCTATGTCTTTGAAGAGTAATAATAATATTAGGTGTGTGTTTATGTGTGTGAGTGTGTGTGTGTGGAGGGGGGGGGGGGGATTATGAATGGATCAGGAGGTGGGGAATATATTTCACATTACTTAGGGACATGGGGGGGGGGGGGAGAGCAGGGCAACTAATTGTCAGCTTTAGCAGGCATTCATATTACACTGCACTGTGCTATCAGTTCCAGTGTTGAAAATAACGACACTTAAATGCCTAATGATCACATTTGCCAAATAAAGCTAAGCATTGCAGTGGTAGTTGGGAAAAAAATCAATTAAACTTCTAGCTACTATGTTACCATGTTCTTCTTCAAAGCAAGGCAGCCACCAATGCTTAACAATTTAGGTTTGAGAGTAATATTTGTGTACTAACAGCTCAGCCAGTGAGCTTGGCCTGTACAAGGAACAAGAGGACATGAACTGTGCATGGAGGAAAGGAGATTTTACTACCTGTTTAGAAAAGGGGTCCTGTACAATGCAGACCAGGTTTTAGGCCCGAATCTTCAGACTGCTGCAATCTGTATTTGGGAAAGTGGTTCCATGAAACTTAAAAATGTGTACCTTTGCACTTCTCAATAGAGAACCTAACTAAACAACATAGAATTTTAGCAAATTTTGTTTTTGTGACAGCTAAGAAGACAAGGTGTGGGACCCATGGTGCAGGATGGTAGTAACTGGGGTGGGTGAGGTGGATGGAGAGAAATTCGTCCGGGGGTCTCTTGGCAATTTCTCAACTTTCTATTCTGTTCTTTTCCTATTTTTCTTGACCACCAATACTGAGGTTGTCATAAGACCTCCTTATGTCTAGAGACAGTGACCATGACATTTGATCATTTAAATGAGTGAAATTACTATTTTTGTTTCCTCAAGACACTGATGAAGAATATTGATGAATACTGATGAAGAATATTGTGTACTTGACACATTGCTGTGTGTGTGGAATCTGTAGATTTAATACACTGTGTCAGTAACAAAGCTGTAAACCTTGTTATTATCTCTTTGTTAAAATCAATAAAAGTCCTGAAATAGAAAAGGATTCATCACATAAGAGTGGTAAAGATGTGGAATATCTTACCACAGGAAGTAGATATGGTAAATTCTATAGTTTCACTAAAAAAGGCCTGGATACTTTCCTTACCTTGAAGGAGGTCCATAGCTATAACTACTAGGTGAGGGAAGGAGACACTTTGATCCTTCAGCCAGGGAGATAATGTCACACAGGGCAGGGCACCCACAGGGTTCTGTGGGTGCCCTGCTCTCCATGAAAATTGGTATTTCCTGCTTCCAGTGGGAGTGTCATGGTTTGGGGCTGCATGAGTACTGCCAGCACTCAGGGAGTTACAGTTTGTTGAGGGAACCATGAATGTCAACATGTACTGTGACTTTTCCATTTGGAAACTGGGTTACAGGGCTGTATCCCAACATGATAATGACCTCTAACACACCTCCAAAATGACCACTGCTTTTCTAAAGAAACTAAGGGTAAAAGTGCCAGACTGGTCAAGCATGTCTCTAAACCTAAATCCCTTTAAGCATCTGTTGGGCATCCTGAAACACACCTGCTCCCCATTCACACCTGAGACCTTTTAACACTGAAGATGAGTAACATGACTAGGGATGATCACTGAGATGCAAATACTTCTGAAATCATGCAAATTTTTTATGCAAATATATGCAACTTAAAAAAAGACCAATCGATTTAAACCTGGGTTTAAATTGATTGGCCCATTTTCAAACTGCCTAGATTTGCATTAAACTTTGCAAAAGTTTGCATCAACTCGGAAATATGTGCATCTCTTTGATGATCCCTAAACATGACCCCAAGGAGGAAAAATATCTAATTGGGCAGAATTCCTCACTCTGAAGACATTCTTCACTTAGGGATGTACTCACTTTTTTTGCAAATAGTTTAGACATTAATGGCTGCGTATTTAGCTATTTTGATGGAAGAGTAAATTTACACTTTTGTACAAGCTGTACACTGACTACTTTACAGTGTATCAAATCGTGTATCAAATTGTCATACCTTCATTGCTGTCCCATGAAAAGATATAATAAAATATTTACAATACTGTATATGTGAATGTGAACCTTATATAAATGTAGAGATACAATTCACTGTACATAGAGATAACATACCGTACTCTCTTTTTCATCTACTTTACAAAGGTAAATCAGTCATTATTGTAATACATTACAGTTTGGCAGTAGAAAGCTGACCGATCATTATTGATTAACTTAATAGAAAAGGTTGAGGTCCATAAACAACTTTATTTAAAATGTAAAACTTTATTAAAACAAATGTACATAACACTGTTCATCAAATGATCCACCAATACGGTTCAGACCATGAAAACTTTAAACACTTCCAGTAGGACCCCAACACGGACTTCGTCCACGCCAGCATGGCGTGACCTTGATCAATAAAGACTTGACCACGATGATGTCTTCTGTAAGAAAAGGGGGGAGTGGTGGGCGGGAAGCTCACCCAGACCACTCTGGTACAAAAGGCAGAGATACTGCCGACGGACCCTACTTTTATACACTGTAAGTGTACCTAATTGGTTGCTGCCAGGGCCGGTGTGAAGAAACGTGGAAAAGCCGCCGCTTGTCATGGTGAGGCGGCTGTTTCCGCGTCCAGCATGGCATCACAATGCGGAAAAACCGCCGCATGCCGCATAGGCAGAGCGGCGGAATCCGCATTGGGAACGGCGGAATCCGCATTGGAGGCGGTGGACTTGCCGCATGGCAGTGTCCCTGACAAGGGGGGTGAGCGTGGGGAAGCCGCCGCTGGTGTAGTGAGCTCCCACGCTCGGTTCGCTGGATACATTGCAAGACAGTACTGGTATGGCTGGGACTGATAGTCCACCAAGATTCAGAATGACGCGCGTGCGCGCAGAGAGATAGAGCTTATATGGCAGCCAGAAGGGGTCAGCTGACAATTCTGTGTCCTCCCATTGGTCCAGCACTTAGGGAGGTGCTGGAGAGTGTCTGTGTTTATATACTGCTGGCTGTACAGTTGCTGGTTGTCTGGCGTTGCGATCACATAGTGGTAGCACTCAGACCTGAGTCAGATCCTAAAGTGTGGCGGGACCAGCTGGAGCTGTAATCCTACACTTAGTTAGATTCTGTTGATAGTTTAAAGTACTAGTTTGATTGTGATTATCTGTTATGACTTTCTGCCTGCCTGACTATTCTCCTGAACTCTGATCCTGTACTTTGCCATTCTGATACTCTGTTGCCGAACCCCAGCTCGTCCTTAGACTCTGCATCTGCCTTCTGATTTTGTACCTCGATATTTCTGATACCCTGTTGCCGAACCCTGCCTGTACTTTAGACTTCGCCTCTGCCTTCTGAATCTGTACTTTATCTGTCCGTGTGTTTACAGCCTGGCTTGTCCGACCTCAAGAACCGACCTTACTGTTAGAGGCGGTTCCCAATCCTGGTAGTGACACTCTCGTCTAGTGTCACTCTAGGTTTGTCCTTCCTACGTCCAGCCTGACTCCCGGGAGAGTTCAGGTCCTTGGAAGGAGTTTGTGCAGTACTCCATACTGCTCAGAGGCCCTGCCCTCTAAGTACTACAGTTGCACCAAACACTCTCACTCTTGGGTGTCCAGAGGTTAGCTTGTATATCTGATTATCGGTGATACTGCAGATCATCAATAATCGGGTATATATCTGTATTCCCAGTGATACTGCAGATCACCAGTAATCAGATCCTCTTTGTGTTACACCGATCGTTACAGAACGCCAGACCAAAAGACCGATGGACGCACGCGCTGACCCTCTGGGTGTGCTTGCCACTTCGGTGGATGACATCCATCAAGCACTGGGCCATCACAAAGCTTTAATTGATGCCCTATCAGGGTCTGTACAAACCCTCCAGACTTCAGTTGATGAGGTGCGATCCCCTCTCAATGGTGATATCCGTATGCCCATACCTGAAAATTTTCCGGCCACAAATCTAACTTCCGGAATTTTAAGAGTAGAGTGTTATCTTATTTCGAGTTCAGGGACTGAGACCCAACGGGTCATCTTTATTAAAACTTTGTTAACTGGTGACTCCCAGACCTGGGCGTACAACTTGCCCGCCGGTGACTTAGCCCTTACCTCTGTGGAGGAATTCTTTAAAGCTATGGCAGTAATTTACGACGACCCAGACCTTGCCTCGACTTCTGAGCGGAAGCTCAAACTTTTGCGTCAGGGCAAAGGTCCAGTCGAAGATTATGCGGCTGAATTTAGGAGGTGGTCAGTTACAGCCAGGTGGGACACCTATGCCCTCTTGGATTGTTTCCTGACAGGGTTGTCCGATGAAGTCTCTGACCTGATGTTAAGTCAGCCCGAGCCCAGAACGGTCGATGAGGCCATATCTGCGGCCATTCGAATTGACCGAAGGCTGCGCTACCAAAGACAGACCAGGGGTAGTCATCGTGTCAGAGTAGTGTCCTACACTGCACCTCAAGTAGCATCACCTCCCTCAGTCTCATCCGCTCCAGTCTTGCCTCCACCCGAGCCTATGCAGATAGGTCGATCAAAATTGTCCCAGGTAGAGCGAAGACGGAGGATGACGGAACAACTATGTCTGTACTGCGCTGAAGGAGGGCATAGGGTACGAAACTGTCCTAATAAGCCGGGAAACGCTATCGCCTAGGAGTTGTAGGGGGTAACACCCTAGGCGCCCGACTCGTACCCCTAAAAGAAAAATGTTTGCTCCTTCCATGTACGATTACGTGGGGGGACAAATCTGAAGCCACGGAGGCCTTTGTTGATTCAGGCTCAGCGGCTAATTTTATGAGTTCCGAGTTTGCAGAGAAGTTGGGCATTCCACTCACCCCAGTAAAACCACCTATCCAGGTTACTGCCGTGGACGAGTCCCCGCTACAAAGGGACTGTCCGCTGTCTCAGACACCAGAGGTGGAAGTCACTATTGGGGTACTGCATAGGGAAAGATTAAGTTTTTTTGTATTACATATGACTACCTCCACAATTGTCTTAGGTATGCCCTGGCTGCAGCTCCATTCGCCACAGATCAGTTGGGCTGCAGGACAATTAACCAGTTGGTCAGACTTCTGTTCCCAGCAGTGCCTAGGGAAAGTGACATTAGGTCAGACTAAGATTCATGTGGAGGGTGTTCCTGAGCAATACTCAGAATTTTCAGATGTATTCTGTCCCAAGGCGGCTGATAAGTTACCTCCTCATCGCCCTTTCGATTGCCCCATCGATCTCCGTACTGGTTGTATACCCCCCCGGGGTCACCTGTATAACTTGTCTGGACCAGAGAAAGTGGCTATGCAGGAGTACATCCGTGACAATCTAGCCAAGGGGTTCATTCGTCCCTCCCGGTCGCCTGCAGGGGCCGGTTTCTTTTTTGTTAAGAAAAAAGACGGAGGTCTTCGACCTTGCATCGATTACCGTGGCCTGAATAAAATCACGGTGAAGAATCGTTATCCGTTACCATTGATAGACGATTTGTTCACACAGGTCACAAACGCTAAGATCTTCTCAAAATTAGATCTGAGGGGTGCTTACAACCTGATCCGCATTAGAATGGGCGATGAATGGAAGACGGCCTTCAACACACCCGACGGGCATTACGAGTACTTAGTGATGCCCTTCGGGTTGTGCAATGCGCCAGCCGTCTTCCAAGAATTAATCAATGAGGTTTTCAGGGAGGTGTTGGGTAGATTTGTGCTGGTATACCTCGACGATATACTGATCTATTCCAACAACCTCTCTGAGCACAGGATCCACGTTAAATTTGTGTTGGACAAGTTGAGACAAAATATGCTTTATGCCAAGTTGGAGAAGTGTATTTTTGAGGTGACTACCGTCACGTTTTTAGGGTATGTGATTTCCACCTCAGGCCTGTCGATGGATCCTGCCAAGGTCACAGCTGTCTTGGAATGGCCACAGCCAGTGGGGTTGAAGGCTCTGCAGAGATTTTTGGGTTTTGCGAACTACTATAGAAGGTTCATAAAGGGGTACTCCACAATAATTGCCCCCCTTACCAGTCTCACAAAAAAGGGGGCAGATACCAACCAATGGTCCCCTGAGGCTGTTGCAGCCTTTTCTCATCTGAAAAAATTGTTTTGCTCAGCGCCCATTTTGAGACATGTAGACACGTCTTACCCTTTTATTGTGGAGGTTGATGCCTCGGAGGTTGGGGTGGGGGCGGTGCTGTCTCAACGGTCAGGGTTGCAGGGCACATTACATCCATGCGCTTATTTTTCCCGTAGGTTTTTACCGGCAGAAAAAAACTACGATATAGGCAACCGGGAACTTCTGGCCATTAAGCTGGCATTTGAAGAATGGCACCATTGGTTAGAAGGGGCAGAACATACGATCACGGTTTACACTGATCACAAGAATTTAGAATACATTGAGGGGGCTAAGAGGCTGAGTCCCCGTCAGGCCCGTTGGTCTTTATTTTTTACGAGGTTCAGATTTATAATCACATACACTCCAGGCAGCAAAAACATCAAGGCAGATGCCCTGTCCAGATGTTTCGAACCAGAGACAGCACAGCCCCCCGCTCCTGAGTCCATCATCCCGCAGAGGTTGGTGTTAGCAGCCACAGAGACCTGGGAGGATTGGACAGAGGTTTTGGGTCCCTTTCAGCAGGATGTCCATGAGGGAAAACCATAGGGGGGTTATGTTTATCCCTTTACCATTTCGTCTACAGGTTCTACAAATGTTTCATGCCCATAAGAATGCTGGTCACCCTGGAGCTGCCAGAACGCAGGATCTGGTTGCCAGGTGTGCTTGGTGGCCTTCCATGGCAACAGACTGCAAGGAATTTGTCAGGGAATGTGCGATATGTGCTAAAAGTAAACCCTCCCGGCTGGCACCTGTGGGAAGGTTACAGCCGTTGCCCACCCCGAGTGAGCCATGGACCCACCTGTCCATGGACTTTGTGGGGGAACTGCCGAGGTCTGAAGGCATGTCGGTCATTTGGGTGGTAGTCGACCGTTTTAGCAAGATGGCCCATTTTGTGCCCCTGAAGGGACTCCCCTCGGCTCAGGAACTGGCCGAAATGTTCATCATTCACGTTTTCCGGCTGCATGGCATCCCGGAGAACATCGTGTCAGATAGGGGAGTCCAATTTGTGTCGGGATTTTGGAGGGCATGGAGCTGTCATTCTCGTCGGGCTACCATCCACAGACCAATGGGCAAACGGAGAGGGTCAATCAATCACTGGAGCAGTTTTTGAGATGCTATGTTGCTGAGGCGCAGAACGATTGGGTTAAATTTTTCCATTCGCAGAATTTGCGCACAATAATTTGAGAAGTTCCTCCTCGGGATTCTCTTTGTTTCAGGTAGTGACCGGGAGATTGCCCAAGTTTTCCCCATTGCCAGTGGCCTCCACTCCGCTTCCAGCACTGGAGGCTTGGCAGAAGTCACTCAGAGACAATTGGGGAATTGTTAAGAGTAATTTGGAGAAGGCGTTTCTAAGTCAGAAAGGTCAAGCTGACAAGAAACTTTCCTTGGAATGGAAGTTTCAGCCAGGGGACTTAGTCTGGGTGTCCACACGTCACTTGACCCTGAAGCAGCCATCAGCCAAACTGGGCCCCAGGTTTGTAGGTCCGTTTTCTGTGACTAAGAAAATCAACAACGTCACTTATGCCATAGATCTTCCGGCCAGCATGCGGGGCGTAAGATCTTTTCACGTGTCCCTACTTAAACCGGCAGTTCACGTGGGTCCAAATCCTCCTCCTCCTGTGATGGTGGATGACCGACCTGAGTACGAAGTAGAGAAAATTTTAGACTCACGCATTGTACAAAACTCAGTACAATATCTGGTGCATTGGAAAGGGTATGGCATTGAGGAAAGGTCACGGGTACCTGGGAGTCGCATGCATGCGGACGAATTAAGAAAGGAGTTTCATGCCGTACATCCCGAGAAACCGGGTAGGAGCTGTCCGGAGTCCACTCCTCAGGGGGGGGGTACTGTGAAGAAACGCGGAAAAGCCGCCGCTTCTCATGGTGAGGCGGCTGTTTCAGCGTCCAGCATGGCATCACAACGCGGAAAAACCGCCGCATGCCGCATAGGCAGAGCGGCGGAATCCGCATTGGGAGCGGCGGAATCCGCATTGGAGGCGGCGAACTTGCCGCATGGCAGTGTCCCTGACAAGGGGGGTGAGCGTGGGAAAGCCGCCGCTGGTGTAGTGAGCGGTGCGGCGGCTCCCACACTCGGTTCGCTGGATACATTGCAAGACAGTACTGGTGTGGCTGGGACTGATAGTCCACCAAGATTCAGAATGGCGCACGTGCGCGCAGAGAGACAGAGCTTATATGGCAGCCAGAAGAAGGTCAGCTGACCAAGCTGGTCAGCTGACAATTCCGTGTCCTCCCATTGGTCCAGCACTTAGGGAGGTGCTGGAGAGTGTCTGTGTATATATACTGCTGGCTGTTCAGTTGCTGGTTGTCGGGCGTTGCGATCACATAGTGGTAGCACTCAGACCTGAGTCAGATACTAAAGTGTGGCGGGACCAGCTGGAGCTGTAATCCTACACTTAGTTAGATTCTGTTGATAGTTTAAAGTACTAGTTTGATTGTGATTATCTGTTATGACTTTCTGCCTGCCTGACTATTCTCCTGAACTCTGATCCTGTACTTTGCCATTCTGATACTCTGTTGCCGAACCCCGGCTCGTCCTTAGACTCTGCATCTGCCTTCTGATTTTGTACCTCGATATTTCTTATACCCTGTTGCCGAACCCTGCCTGTACTTTAGACTTCGCCTCTGCCTTCTGAATCTGTACTTTATCTGTCCGTGTGTTTACAACCTGACTTGTCCGACCTCGAGAACCGACCTTACTGTTAGAGGCGGTTCCCAATCCTGGTAGTGACACTCTCGTCTAGTGTCACTCTTGGTTTGTCCTTCCTACGTCCAGCCTGACTCCTCCCCCCGGGAGAGTTCAGGTCCTTGGAAGGAGTTTGTGCAGTACTCCATACTGCTCAGAGGCCCTGCCCTCTAAGTACTACAGTTGCACCAAACACTCTCACTCTTGGGTGTCCAGAGGTTAGCTTGTATATCTGATTATCGGTGATACTGCAGATCATCAATAATCGGGTATATATCTGTATTCCCAGTGATACTGCAGATCACCGGTAATCAGATCCTCTCTGTGTTACACCGATCGTTACAGCCGGTTTAAGCAACAATCTGGCCCCAGGGCAAAATAAACCTGGGGGGGCCCCCCAACATATAACCCGCAACAAAACTTGGCATTAGGGGACCTTTTTTGCAGCTGGTATAGTCAGGGTGTGAAGTCCCAATCGGTCGGAGCTCCACATTCTGGCTATCCCAGCCTGCATGGGGGACAAGGGGTTAAAAAGTTTCAGGAGGGGGGACCCCACATAATTTAAAAAAAAAAATCCCACACTCTAAACATAAAAACAAAATTGGGAAAATTGAAAAAAATGCCAGGGATCTTCATACAGCCATATTGCGGCTGTATATCGATCCCTGGCCAAAGCACTGCGGCTGCGTATAGACCCCCTGGAAACCCTGTCAGGAAATATATTGCGCTTTCGTTTGATGCATGTAAAATTACACTACCGTTAGGTTTGCTACCAAAAGTGACATTTACCGCATTTAAAAGTATACTTTTTTCCTTCGAAACTTTAAAATCGATTTTCTCAAAAACTATAAGGTCTTTTTGAAAAATTGTTTTTTCCTCTTATTCCTAATGATCTCCTTAACATATCCTGCAAATTTAGGGTTTCTAGCATTTAAGGTGGATTTGCTATCAACCATTAAAGTCGGCAGGTTTTTAAATGTGTATTTTTTTTCCTTTGAAACTTTAAAATCGATTTTCTCAAAAACTATAAGGCCGATTTGAAATTTGTTTTTCCTCTTGTAGCCACTGGGGGCCCCTACAAGCTCTGGGGCCCTGGGGCAGCTGCCTCCTCTGCCTTTATGGTAGCGCCGGGCGCCGGCCCTGGTTGCTGCAACAATGTATGCCCCAGCAACACCTGGCAGAACTTCACCTGCCACCAAAGCCGACCAATCAGATTCCCTTTTTCAGTACCACCCTTATGCAGTATTCCCTCAGCCAATCACACTCCTGGCTACCTCACAGAGGGAAAATTAAACAGGATTGATACTGCTTACCTCAGGTAACCACAGTCCCATGTAGGGCCTATTATTAATCATTGCGGCCCTTTTCATTCCCAACTGATGTGCACAAAAGTTAGATCCATCTCTGATTTGATTAGAGTGGGTCTATTCCCTCCACATTCTGCCCGTAGATATTCAATAGATTGCAGCATATAATCTACTCTAGGTCTTTTTTTACCGCCGCCAATCATTGCACATGCGCAGCGACAGTACTGCGCACATGCGCAGTAACAAAATAACAGGGACAGCTGCTGGACACAGCGACAGTAGGGGATTATTATAGAGGATTCAATATCTACTGAACCACAGCGTTGCACTGCTCAATGTTCAATGCAGTGCAACACTATGGGCTGCCAATCTACTGCTACCACCGCACTGCTCCATGAAAATGTCCCATGCGGTACGATCGATAATTATGATTGGGTGGGCATGTTGGGGCATTGAGTACAATCTCCTGGGAATCGAATGGAAACATTGTGTATCGTATGGCCATGAAGAAAAACAGAGAGCTATTAGAACATAGACCAACAGGAAAGTGTTTGACTGTTATTGCTCATGTTTTGACTATTCTAGTATTTTGCAGTGTACTCAGCAGTGCATGGGTCAATGGGATGCAGTCTCACAACAGTGTCAAAGGAAATGTAAGGTAATGTTCAAGGTTATCACAACAGTTTTATCTTCTATCTGTCATGCTTTTGATGGATATATTTGACTATTGAATTTGTCAGTTTCTGTAGCACTTCATATTATTACAGTGCTGGAGGCAAAATAAAAAAATGTTTCAATTAATGAGGAATTCCAAAATAAAATTTCAAAATTGCTTTTATTTGGGCATTGAAAAAAAACCCATTTATGCTTTATGTGTAATAAAATACTAATAATAAAATATTTATGGTTTTAACCACTTTGGTACCAGCAGCCTCTGCTCCCTTAAAGGGACACTTAAGTCAAAAAAAAAAAAAAGAGTTTTACTCACCTGGGGCTTCCGATAGCCCCCTGCAGCTGTCCGGTGCCCTCGCCGTCTCCTTCCGATCCTCCTGACCCTGCCGGCAGCCACTTCCTGTTTCGGTGACAGGAGCTGACAGGCTGGGGACGCGAGTGATTCTTCACGTTCCTGGCCACAATAGCATATATCATATACCATATAGCAGCATAGAGGGTGCTAATGTGTCTGGGAACGCTAAGAATCACTCGCGTCCCCAGCCTGTCAGCTCCTGTCACTGAAACAGGAAGTGGCTGCCGGCGGGGCCAGGAGGATCGGAGGGAGATGGCGAGGGCACCGGACAGCTATAGGGGGCTATTGGAAGCCCTAGGTGAGTAAAACTCATTTTTTTTGTTTGACTTAAGTGTCCCTTTAAGGACTAGAGGCTGCTGGTACAGTAAAACGCTGCTTCCTGACAAATCGCGCAAAAATCCGCCGGTCACGCTGTTCTGTCCCCCACTGCAGGCTCCTCTCTCTGCCTTCTCTATGACCGCAGAGTGCTGTGCATCGGTCAGGAGCCGCTTTCATTGGCTCCTGGCCCTGTCAATCAATGTAAGCCAATGGGATTGGCTTACAGTGATGACAGGGCCAGGAGCCAATGAAAACGGTTCCTGACCTGCTCACAGAGCTCTGCTGTCATAGAGAGGGCAGGGCGAGCGAATTGCGGCGGGGACAGAACGACGAGATCGGCGGTAACACGCGGTCAATGCGACATAGAGTCTACGTCCAGTCAGGGCCGCAGCACCACCTGCTGGACGTAGATGCGTACTGCGTCGGTCCAGGAAAGGTTAAACATACCTGCAAAGTAGTTTTAACAATGTAGTTATATTTAAAAGTTTTGCATTTTTATCATACTTTGCTACCAGACTTCATTCTATGTATTTTTCACTGCACTGCACAGAACCACCATGAGTGTGTGACAAGCTGTGAGTTCCTGAAGTCTTTTGAAGTGAACAAGCAGGGAGAGTGCCCATCTCCACACAGAGCATCTGGGTGTGCTGCAGCATGTGTGCTCAGCTGCACAACAGACAGAGATTGTCCTGGCATGAAGAAGTGCTGTGCCAATGGATGTGGCTTCACCTGCCAGATGCCAGTTAATATGTGGTAATCAACTTAGAAGGGCAATCCTGCCAAGGGGCCTGACTGAAGTCAAACATTCTCACACTCTTCTGACTACACTCTATTTTGCAGGCATGCCGATGAAACCTAACATGGATTTTACATTTAATGAACATTTAAATGGAACTGTGGAAGTCACATGAAAATCACGATTCAACATCTCTATGGAACCAGTTTTGTACATCCTGCAAAGAAGATGGAATTATGGCATTCAGCCTAGTGAGGATCAGTCTACACCCTGGCAAACAATTACAGTGGTCAGTGATGCTGTCAAATTCAGAGAAGTCATACGAGTTTGATATCTGTATACAAAATCTCAGCAGCAAGAAGATGATCGGTGATGAAATAGAATGGCAGGTGTGGTTTATATGGGAGCTTACTTGGTACACAAGGTTAGGGTTCATTCTCATTAAAAAAAAAAAAATAGAGCTGAGCTATATGTTTTATTACCTGGGGTGGACCAAGGGTCCTCATTTCTGACATGAAACATTGCCTCATCACATCCAAATAAAAGAACAAATGATAAAAAGACGCTAAAGTGAGTTTTGTTTTTGTATTGCTATGAGGTAATTATTGCCCAGTACTTTTTCTTGAATGAATCATGTGAGTAAATATTCGCTTTGTTAAGGCCCGTACACACCAAACTGCCTGATTCTCTACTGATTTTGGTCCAATGGGCGACAATCAGGTGTGTGTATGTTTGGCAAACGACTAGGCAAGTGACTGATAAGGGGCAGTTTTCACAATCCACCCAGAGGATCAACTCACATGAGTGTTGGGTTGATATTGTGCAGTTGGCCACGAATGTACAAGGTTATTTAAATTACATACTTTTTTTGAATGCAGCCATGTTGTGCAGTCCATCTTCCCACAATATGTAAACGAGTTTGACGTTCAGTTGGTTGGTGTGCGGAAAATACAGGTCGTGTAAACAGTTTGTCGTGGTGTTGTTCATGTCGTGGTGTTGGTCGTGCACTTTGTTGGACCTTTGTACGAGCCTTTAGACAATGGCCGTGCCAGCAGTTTTTGGAAGTTAGTAGTCAGGGCTTTCGTTTACAGAACTCATGACTAGCCCATACAGTCAGTATTGTCTGAAGCAAAGAAAACTACTTCATTGTGTGGTAAAGAGTGCAGAGAGGAAAATCAACCAGGAAGATGAAAGGGAACAGATTAGAAGCACACAGCGCAAGCAGGTATCAGCATACACTGTAGTTAGGCAACTATCAGTATAGGCCCATCTTTTACTGTACATATTGTGGTGACATGGCAGTATCTTGGCAGCTGAAATCAATATTACTGAATTAGTGATCAAGACTCCATTTTAATAGCTTTTAACACATTTTAAGTGTACCAGAGGTGACATGTAACATGATGAAATAGACGTGTGTATGTACAGTGCCAAACATACAAATAACTACTGTATTAAACGTCTTGTTTTTCTGGCTGAAAGAGTTAAACATCAGGTATGCAGACAGTTTCTCTCCAGTCAGGATTCAGTACAACTAAAGGGTAATGCTCAATGATAAAAAATGACAGCCATAAAACTCTTTCCTGGCAGAGAACAGTTTTTAAGTGCAGGGTAGAGATAAAAGGGGTCAATAGTTCATATAGTTTGGCTTAGAACACTTTTGAACTGTGTGAAAGGCTGTATAATTCTACAACAATATTAAACTTCCTTTTTAAGATGATACACAGAAAACAAAAACTGTGGGATTAGTAAAAAGTCATTTTTGGGAGTAGGAGGATAGATACGATTGTTTATCTTATAATTTTATTTTCACCTCAGGTTTGCTTTAAAGGGTAATTCCACTTTTACTGAGGAACAAATACACTTTTGTTTTCAGTTGAGCTCTGCACATTGCATTGTTCAGTAGTAAGTCATTACACAATGTTTCTCACAGAAGATGGTAATCAGGTGTACCGAGGTTTCTGCCAGTCTATTATTATTATTGTGATTATTATTTAGTATTTATATAGCGCTGACATCTTCCGCAGCGCTGTACAGAGTATATTGTCTTTTCACTTAACTGTCCCTCTGAGGGGCTCACAATCTAATCCCTACCATAGTCATATGTCTATGTATGTATTGTGTAGTGTATGTATCGTAGTCTAGGGCCAATTTTTAGGGGGAAGCCAATTAACTTATCTGTATGTTTTTGAGATGTGGGAGGAAACCGGAGTACCTTGAGGAAACCCCACACAAACATGTGGAGAACATACAAACTCCTTGCAGATGTTGATCTGGCTGGGATTAGTGCAGGTACTGGAAATGATAATGGCTGCTGTTTTGTGCAGCTAATTTCTCATGCAGCAACGTTGGTATTTCTGTACAGCCTCTTGGCAGAAGCACACCAAACAGATCACGTTTGGAGCTGTAAGTTTTGTAACCCTTAGCTTGGGGCAAATTGAAATGGACAGACAATTTTTATAACATTGTATTGCAAAACAACTACACAGCACCAATATATTTATGCTAATTTTACAGCACAAGTGGACTTTTTAAGCATAAGTAGATGAAGGCTATTGATCTGTTTTTCCTTATAGACAGCAGCTCATCAGTTAAACATGACTGACATCCTGTCAGGGAGATGGTACCAGTTCAGAGTAGCTGCAGTGAATGTTCATGGCACACAAGGTTTCACCACCCCAAGTAAATACTTTCAGCCAAGCAAAGGTAAGACGTAGCAGTGTGTGACTGTGAACATTTTTGCTTAACCATGAGGTATAACCAGAGGAAAGTAAGCCAGTTGTAACTGGATGTTGTTGTTTTTTTGTTGTTGTTTGTCTTGGGGTTTTCTTTTGGGGCGTTCTAAAAAAAAGTTCAAACGAGTATAGTATGCTGGTTATAAGTAGACAACCCCATTCCTGTTATAAAGAACTGGATATTTTTTTATCCCATTTGTACTGAAAAAAAGGCCTTTGGATTTGTGACAGAACATCTTCTAGGAAAAAAATAAAAATAAAGCATCCAATTGAAATGGCCTTATTTTCCAGCCTGGCTGGCAGTGTAGTGCTTGTTGAAGAATAGGAAAATGTGCATGCATATGTGCAATTCTTTTTTCATTTTAGTGAAGCACACTGAGGTGCTTGATGTGATTGCAGACTTATATTCTTACCAGTATACTGGCACTGAAGGAAGATACAGCATCAAAGTGGTGAACATACAACATCAAAAACTTCCAGATAAAGTTTTCAAAATCAGCACATTTGCTAGGATCTGAGCCCATTAAAACTGTAGATTCTAGGAATGGTCGTTGTTGTTTATTCCTTTCACCAGCAGTTCTGTGGATTTCAGCATCTGCACTCATTTATCATGTTTTTTGTATAAAATTACTGGCAGTGTATATTTGATTACAAAACCCAACTGGCACAAAATACATGATATGAAATATACATACAGTAAATAACTTTCTTAAAACATCTTCTTACTAAACAAAATGAACTAAACTCATGTTTGTAAAATGAGACTTTTCAGTTGGATGGCACCTCATTTGTCTCATTATAGCCATTGCCTTGACACCAGGACATGGTGATAAGCAGGGAATTACCTGAATGAAACTCTTCACTGCTGTATTCAGCAGAACAAATATCCTCTGCTTTTCCTTCAGGTCTTATATGGTAAGACACAGGAAAGTGTACATGTGAATATTGTTGTAGAGATCCACCACAATTCACCTCCATTTCTCAATATCAGCATGCTCTTTTATCTAGACACCTTCTGAATGTTTTGACATGGGATGTCTACGCTAGAAATTGTATTTCATAAATATGAGTTTATTTCAATACGCATGACAATGTGACAATTGTACTCTAAGCTGCCAAAGTAACAATTATGCTGCAGCATAACATTTTTGTAACCTTAATGCCCATATCCATTTCACACACTTGCTGTTTAGTGGGATCACATTTTCGTATTTACCCAGAAAACTAATTTAGGCCAGCCATACACGTGCTGGTAACAATCTGATCCTGCAAGCTAACAATTGCTCCCCAATCATAACTCAATCAGAATGTGTGTTCAGTTAAGTATCCCACCTTGCTCCATTTGAGTCATATTTTAGCAAAACATTTTCTGATTAAAGAGGAACTCCAGTGAAAAAAATGTAGTAAAAAAAGTGCTTCATTTTTTACCATAATTATGTATAAATGATTTAGTCAGTGTTTGCTCATTGTAAAATCTTTCCTCTCCCCGATTTACATTCTGACATTTACTACATGGTGACATTTTTACTGTGGGCAGGTTATGTAGCTGCTCCTAGCTGTTTTGGCTGTTAGAGACAGCTGTAAACAGCTAATTCCTGTCTGTGAGCATTGTTACATTGTGGCAGTTTGCCCAGAGTACCGCGGTACTCAGAGCTTCTTGTGGGAGGGGTTTCAGCGCAAAATCAGTCATACAGCGCCCCCTGATGGTCTGTTTGTGAAAAGCATTATATTTCTCATGTAAAAGCTACTAGCTATCAGCTACTGATTGGGATAAAGTTCAATTCTAGGTTGGAGTTTCTCTTTAAGAGTTATCGAACCATTATTCCGCCTAGCTGTGTACTCCTTCATGCACTACAATGCTGTGTTTCAGTTGATACCCTGCTACTCCCCACTCTAATCTACTCAGTAATAATGTGCTGCTGTACCTGATCATCCATTTGATCGATAAACTGGCTGAAATCGATTAGACATTTGGGATCAAGGTATGGGCATCTTAAGTAAGCTATCTCTGTATCAGACTTCCTGAGCTGAACAATAGTACCTTATTCCATTCAGAGAGAAGGCATCTATGTTATAGTTTTAAGGGAGAAGATGCACACAGAAATTCTGAGAGGAACCTTACGCACTGCTGCTCACTGAAACATTAAAGGAAACCTTTATTATTACTATTATTATTGATTTATAAAGTGCCAACATATACCGTTGCGCTGATGGTGGCAGCCAGTTGCCTGGCAGTCCTCCTCATCATTCTGGCATCAGTAATGTCTGAATCAGACACCTGAAACAAGCACGCAGCTAATCTTGTCAGATTTTTGTCAGAAACATTTAGTCTGTATACTTGTTCTGGGTCTACGGCTAAAAGTATCAGAGACAAAGGGCCTTATTCAATGTACTTATTCTCCTAAGTTTTCTACTAGGAGATCATTTTTCGTATTCTGTTTAAAATAACTTTTCAGCACTCTGCAATTGAAAAAGTACCAAAAATGTAGGTGAAAAACTACTGTCAAAATGATTCTGAATATTTTGTTTCTTGCTGGTCGCTTAAAGAGACACTGAAGCGAAAAAAAAAATGATGATATTATGATTTGTATGTGTAGCACAGCTAAGAAAAAAAACATTAAGATCAGATACATCAGTCTAATTGTTTCCAGTGCAGGAAGAGTTGAGAAACTCCAGTTGTTATCTCTATGCAAAAAAGCTATTAAGCTCTCTGACTAACTTAAGGCCCATACACACGTCGGATTTTAGCGAACGACCCGTCGTTTGAACGTTCCGTCGTTCGGACGTTTTCGCGTCAAATCCAACGTGTGTACAGACTATCGTTCGGGTGATAAGACTGGTTACCAACGATCCGCCGGGCGGATCGCTGGTAACCAGTCTTATCACCCGAACGATAGTCTGTACACACGTCGGATTTGACGCGAAAACGTCCGAACGACGGAACGTTCAAACGACGGGTCGTTTGCTAAAATCCGACGTGTGTATGGGCCTTTAGTCGTGGAGAGGGCTGTTATCTGACTTTTATTATCTCAACTGTAATTGAACTGTTTACTTTTCCTCTGCTAGAGGAGAGGTCATTACTTCACAGACTGCTCTGAAAGACTCATTTTGAATGCTGAGTGTTGTGTAGTCTGCACATATTATAGAGTGATGCAATGTTAGAAAAAACACTATATACCTGAAAATAAAAATATGAGAATATTTTCTTTGCTGCTAATCTTCTAGTAATTATTCATAGTACACAACCAATTCACTATATCATATATTTTTTTTCGCTTCAGTGTCTCTTTAAAGGGTGTTTATTGATAATGATAAGGTGTGTGTAACGATCGGTGAAGCACAGAGAGGATCTGATTATCGGTGATCTGCAGTATCACAGGGAATACAGATGTATACCAGATTATAAGTGATCTGCAGTATCACCGATAATCCGATATACTAGCTAACCTCTGTTCACCTGAGTAGAGTGTAGTGTTTGGTGTAACAGTAACACTTTGAGGACAAGCCTCAGCGCAGTCAGGAGTACTGCACGGATTCCTTCCGCAGGCCTGAACTCTCCAAGACGGGAGGAGTCAGGCTGACAGTAGGAAGGGTAGTCTGAAAGTAACCCTCAGGAGGAAGGGTCACTAACAGTGCGAGGAACCGCCTCTAACAGCAAGGTCGGTTCTCGAGGTCGGACAAGCCAGGTCGTACACACATGGGCAGACAAGGTACAAGATCAGGAGGCAAAGGTGGAGTCAAAGTACAGGCAGGGTTCAGCAACGGGGTATCAGATATATCGAGGTACAAAATCAGGAGACGGAAACAGAGTCTAGAAACGAGCCGGGGTTCAGCAACAGAGTATCAGAAATATCGGAGTACAAGGTCAGAGTTCAGGAGAATGGTCAGGCAGGCAATAGGTCATAACAGATAATCACAATCAAACTAGTACTTTAGCTATCAACAGAATCTAGCTAAGTGTAGGATTACAGCTCCAGCTGGTCCCGGCACACTTGCGGATCTGACTACGGATCTGGGTGCTCCCACGTATGTGATCGCAACGCCAGACACCAGAGAAATGATCAGGTAGCAGTATATATACACAGGTGTCCCCCCAGCACCTCCCTAAGTGCTGGACCAATGGGAAGTGGAGCTAGAGTCAGCTGACCAGCCTGGTCAGCTGACTCCTTTCTGAGTGTCATAAATCCTGCCTGAGTGCACGCGCGCGCGTCACTCTGAAACCTGAGGGACTACGAGTCCCAGCCACAGCAGCCCCGCTCTGCGGTGTCTCCGCAGCGAGGGTATGCGCAATAACCGCCGTGTCCAACGCGGCGGTTTCTCCGTGCTCTGCAGACGCCTGCACGGGGACAGCCGCCTCATGCTGGGAGAAACTCCCTCACTAACTCATCCGCATGCATACGGTTCCCAGGTACCCATTGCCTCTCCTCAATGCCATACCCTTTCCAATGTACGAGATATTGTACCGAGTTTCGTACCATGCGTGAATCTAATATCTTTTCCACTTCATATTCGGGTTGGGCATCTACCAACACGGGAGGAGGAGGAGTGGGACCCACCTGGACTGCTGGTTTAAGAAGGGACACGTGGAAGGACCTTACCCCCCGCATGCTGGTGGGAAGGTCAACGGTATACGTAACATTATTAATCTTTTTTACTACCGGAAATGGACCGACAAACCTGGGGCCCAATTTATCTGAGGGCTGTTTCAGGGCCAAATGACGTGTGGACACCCAAACCAAGTCTCCTGGCTGGAAGCTCCACTCTACTGAACGTCTTTTGTCAGCTTGACCCTTTTGACTAAAAAACGCCTTTCGTAAACTATCTCTCACCGTGCGCCAAATGTCTTTAAAAGACCTCTGCCAGGCCTCCAGAGCTGGAAACGGGGTGGAGGCCACTGGCAACGGTGAGAACTTGGGCAATCTTCCAGACACAACCTGGAACGGAGAGAATCCGGTGGAAGAGCTTTTCAAATTGTTTTGTGCGAACTCCGCGAAAGGCAGAAATTTGACCCAGTCGCTCTGTGTCTCCGCAACATAGCACCTCAAAAATTGCTCCAATGACTGGTTGATTCTCTCCGTTTGCCCATTGGTCTGTGGGTGGTAGCCCGATGAAAATGACAGCTTCATGCCCATTTGTTGGCAGAATGCCCTCCAGAATTTAGAAACGAACTGGACTCCCCGATCCGACACTATGTTTTCCGGAATGCCGTGCAGCCGGAACACATGTGTAATAAACAGGTCAGCCAATTCCTGGGCCGAGGGGAGTCCTTTCAAGGGCACGAAATGGGCCATTTTACTGAAGCGGTCGACTACCACCCAAATGACCGACATACCTTCTGACTTGGGAAGTTCACCTACAAAATCCATGGACAAATGAGTCCATGGCTCACTCGGGGTGGGTAAAGGCTGCAAGGTACCCACAGGTGCCAGCCGGGAGGGTTTACTCTTGGCACAAATCGCACATTCCCTCACGTATTCCTTGCAATCAGCTGCCAAGGACGACCACCAGGCGCATCTAGCTACCAGATCCTGTGTTCTAGATGCCCCAGGATGCCCAGCATTTTTATGCGCATGGAACATCTCTAGAACCTGGAGACGGAACGGTAGCGGAATGAACAGCACCCCTGCGGGTTTTCCTTCCGGGATGGCTTGTTGAAAGGGAATTAGAGTCCCCTTCCAATCCTCCCAAGTCTCTGTTGCGGCCAATACCAACCTCTGGGGAATAATAGTCTCTGGAATTGATTGAGTGATTAAGATGTGGAATGCATTGCCACAGGAAGTCGTTATGGCAAACTCTATACCTGCATTTAAAGGGGGCTTCGATGCTTTCCTTGCGTTGAAAGACATCCATGGCTACAATTGCTAGGTAATGCCTAATGATGTTGATCCAGGGATTTTATCTGATTGCCATCTGGAGTCGGGAAGGAATTTTTCCCTTTAGGGGCTAGTTGGACCATGCCTTGTAAGGGTTTTTTCGCCTTCCTCTGGATCAACAGGGATATGTGAGGGAGCGGGCTGGTGTTGTACTTTATACTGGTTGAACTCGATGGACGTATGTCTTTTTTCAACCAAAATAACTATGTAACTATGTAACTATGGAATGGAGGGCTGTGCTGTCTCTGACTCAAAGCACCTGGATAAAGCATCCGCCTTGACATTTTTGCTACCCGGGGTGTACGTAATAATGAAAGAGAACCGAGAGAAAAATAATGACCAACGAGCCTGGTGAGGGCTCAACCTCTTAGCCCCCTCGATGTACTCTAGATTTTTGTGGTCAGTGTAGACCGTGACCGTATGCTCCGCTCCCTCTAACCAATGTCGCCATTCCTCGAAAGCTAACTTAATGGCTAAGAGCTCTTTGTTGCCAATATCGTAGTTCCTTTCCGCAGGGGAGAACCTATGGGAGAAGTAAGCACACGGGTGCATTCTACCCTGCAAGCCGGATCGCTGAGACAGCACAGCCCCCACCCCGACCTCCGAGGCATCCACCTCAACAATAAACGGAAAAGACGTATCCACATGTCTGAGGATGGGTGCAGAACAAAATAGGCCCTTCAGGGTGGCAAAAGCCTGTAATGCCTCAGGAGACCAGTGAGTGGTATCTGCCCCTTCCTTTAATTTTAATTTTTCTATCGTTTCATTCATTTTTGTGCCATATGCTGTGTAAGATGGAATTCACTGTCACTATTCATTTTATTTGCTTTCAGGTGCTGGCTTTAAATGCCACAATTCATTTAAGCTTAGAATTAATGGTGCATGTAACCAGGCCAGTTACCATTTGAATTCGGAATTTACGATGTCTCTTCATCACCAGAGTCTGCTTTATGTCATGTTGAGGATTCTATTGATCTTATCAATTTAGATAGGATGCCTGGGAAAGCCTCCTCAGTAACAGTTAAGGCATCTAATTACATTTATGTTTGCTAAAGAATGTTTCTCCTCTGTATGTCAGTGTATATAAGCTGTGTTTTTCAGTTCTGGTCAGGAACCAGTCCGACGAAGGCTTTTTATAAGTCGAAAGCTCACTGTTTATCCATCTCTAAGTTAGCCAATAAATGGTATCATCCTGATTCAAAACTTCTTGGTGAGACTGGTAAGTGGAGAAATGACCGTAGAGTACCCCCTTATGAACCTCCTATAATAGTTGGCGAAGCCAAGAAACCGCTGAAGCGATTTCAAGCCTACCGGCTGAGGCCATTCTAGAACAGCGGAGACCTTGGCAGGATCCATAGACAGGCCTGTGGTGGAAATTATGTACCCCAGGAAAGCGACAGATGTTACCTCGAAGATACACTTTTCTAGTTTTGCGTACAATAGGTTCTGCCTTAGCCTGTTCAAAACGAACCTCACATGGGTCCTATGTTCAGAGAGATTGTTGGAGAAGATAAGAATATCGTCTAGATAGACTAGAACAAATTTCCCCAACACCTCTCTGAAAACCTCGTTGATGAGTTCCTGGAAAACGGCCGGGGCATTACATAACCCGAAGGGCATCACCAGGTACTCATAATGCCCGTCCGGTGTATTAAAGGCCGTTTTCCACTCATCGCCCTTTCTTATGCGTACCAGGTTGTACGCACCCCGCAAATCCAGCTTAGAAAAGATCTGGGCGCCAGGGATCTGTGTGAACAAATCGTCTATCAGGGGTAGCGGATAGCGATTCTTTACTGTAATTTTGTTAAGACCGCGGTAATCGATGCAAGGCCGCAGGCCTCCGTCTTTCTTTTTTACAAAAAGGAAGCCTGCCCCAGCAGGCGACCGGGATGGGCGAATAAAACCTTTGGTCAGATTCTCCCTGATGTACTCCTGCATAGCCAATTTTTCGGGCCCCGACAAATTGTACAAATGACCCCGGGGGGGTACACAACCAGAACGGAGATCAATGGGACAGTCGAAAGGGCGATGTGGAGGCAATTTATCGGCTGCTTTGGGGCAGAAAACATCAGAATATTCCGCATACTGGTCTGGTACACCTCCCACCTGAACTCTGGTTTGCCCCAATGTTAACTTCCCCAAACACTGTTGAAAACAATGAGGAGACCAGGAGGTTAACTGACCCGTGGCCCAGTCTATGTGCGGTGAATGGATTTGCAGCCACGGCATGCCTAAGATAATAGTGGAGGTTGACATGTGTAACACAAAAAATTGTAACTGTTCCCCATGCAATACCCCTATGGTGAGTTTCACCATCGGAGTCTGTGACAGGGCACGATTCCGTTGCAGAGGGGAATCGTCCACTGCCGTAACCTGAATGGGGGGTCTCACGGGAGTGAGTGGAAGACCCAACTCCTGAGCAAATTCGAAGTTCATAAAATTAGCCGCTGAGCCAGAGTCAATAAAAGCTTCAGTGGATACAGATTTATCCTCCCATGTAACAGTACAAGGGAGAAGCATTTTTTTCTCTTTAAGGGGTGAAATTTGTGTGCCCAGGGTGTCACCCCCCACTACTCCTAGGCAAACTCGTTTCCCGACCTGTTAGGGCAGTTTCGCACTCTATGCCCTGCTGCTGCACAATACAGGCACAGCTGTTCCGTCATTCTCCGCCTTCGCTCCACCTGGGTCAGTTTTGACCGACCAATCTGCATTGGTTCGGGCGGAGGCAAGGCCGGGGAGGGTGAGACAGGCGGAGAAGGTGTTACTAGGGGTGCAGCGGATGGTGCCGCGTACGATGTCACCCTGACACGGTGACTGCCCCTAGCCTGCCTCTGATGGCGTAACCTGCGATCAACTCGAATGGCCGATGATATGGCCTCATCAACTGTCTTGGGCTCGGGTACGGTTAACATTAGGTCAGAGACCTCCTCCGACAACCCAGACAAGAAGTAATCCATCAGGGCAAAGTTGTCAATTCTAGCGGTGACTGACCACATACGGAACTCTGCTGCATAATCCTCGACCGAACCTCTGCCTTTTGAGCTTCCGCTCAGAGGACGCAGCAAGGTCAGGGTCGTCGTAAATTACGGCCATGGCCTTAAAGAATTCCTCTACCGAGGTCAGAGCTGTATCAGTAGGGGGTAGGTTATATGCCCAGGACTGGGAGTCACCAGTCAGCAAAGTTTTAATAAAGATGACCCGTTGGGTCTCAGTCCCCAAGGATCGGGGTCTCAACTCGAAATACGATAACACTCTACTCCTGAAATTCCGGAAGTCAGACTTGTGGCCGGAAAATTTATCAGGTACAGGCATACGTATGTCATCACTAGGAGGGGATCGCACTGAATCAACTGACGTCTGGAGGGTTTTCACAGAGCCTGATAAGGCATCAATTAAGGCTTTGTGCTGGCCCAGTGCTTGATGGATGTTATCCACCAAAGTGGCAAGCACAGTCAGCGGATCAGCGCGTGATTCCATCTGTTTTTTGGTCTGGCGTTCTGTAACGATCGGTGAAGCCCAGAGAGGATCTGATTACCGGTGATCTGCAGTATCACAGGGAATACAGATGTATACCAGATTATAAGTGATCTGCAGTATCACCGATAATCCGATATACTAGCTAACCTCTGTTCACCTGAGTAGAGTGTAGTGATTGGTGTAACAGTAACACTTTGAGGACAAGCCTCAGCGCAGTCAGGAGTACTTCACGGATTCCTTCCGCAGGCCTGAACTAGTGTTGGGCGAACAGTGTTCGCCACTGTTCGGGTTCTGCAGAACATCACCCTGTTCAGGTGATGTTCGAGTTCGGCCGAACACCTGATGGTGTTCGGCCTTTTAAGTTCGGGTTCGTCCCGAACTACTGAATGGCCGCCGAACAGGGCCGAACAGGGCCCCTGTTCGGCCGAACAGGGCCCTGTTCGCCCGTACATGCCGCAATACGGCCCCCCTATGGGGTCGCAGGCATAAGGGGGGAGCATGCCCCGATCGCGGGGGGGGTCGGAAATTCCCCCCACCCCCTCCGCTAGCGCTCCCCCCTCTGCCCGCTTCCCCATACAAAAGTTTAAGGCAAGTTAAATAGTACTTGGTGGCTGGCACTGGCAGTGGAGTGAGGAGGAGGAGGAGTCCGAGTAGCAGAGTGACGCGTTGAGGCCAGGCAGCGGGCGGTTCAGCGGTAGTACCCTTGTGGTACTTCCGCCCTTTCTCTGACCTCACGTCCTCGGCATACGAGGGTACGCGTCACGCGTACCCTCGGATGCGTCATCACGTAGAGGACGTGAGGTCAGAGAAAGGGCGGAAGTACCACAAGGGTACTACCGCTGAACCGCCCGCTGCCCGGCCTCAACGCGTCACTCTGCTACTCGGACTCCTCCTCCTCCTCACTCCACTGCCAGTGCCAGGCCAGCCACTATGTACTATTTAACTTGCCTCAAACTTTTTTTATGGGGAAGCGGGCAGAGGGGGGAGCGCTAGCGGAGGGGGTGGGGGGAATTTCCGACCCCCCCGCGATCGGGGCATGCTCCCCCCTTATGCCTGCGACCCCATAGGGCCCCCAAAATGGGCATGTTCGGGGGTCCCATTGACTTCCATTGAGTTCGGCGTTCGGGCCAAACATGCCGAACATCTGGCCCATGTTCGGCCTGTTCGGCCCGAACCCGAACATCCAGGTGTTCGCCCAACACTAGCCTGAACTCTCCAAGACGGGAGGAGTCAGGCAGACAGTAGGAAGGGTAGTCTGAAAGTAACCCTCAGGAGGAAGGGTCACTAACAGTGCGAGGAACCGCCTCTAACAGCAAGGTCGGTTCTCGAGGTCAGACAAGCCAGGTCGTACACACACGGGCAGATAAGGTACAAGATCAGGAGGCAAAGGCGGAGTCAAAGTACAGGCAGGGTTCAGCAACGGGGTATCAGATATAATCGAGGTAAAAAATCAGGAGACGGAAACAGAGTCTAGAAACGAGCCGGGGTTCGGCAACAGAGTATCAGAAATATCGGAGTACAAGGTCAGAGTTCAGGAGAATGGTCAGGCAGGCAATAGGTCATAACAGATAATCACAATCAAACTAGTACTTTAGCTATCAACAGAATCTAGCTAAGTGTAGCATTACAGCTCCAGCTGGTCCCGGCACACTTGCGGATCTGACTACGGATCTGGGTGCTCCCACGTATGTGATCGCAACGCCAGACACCAGAGAAATGACCAGGTAGCAGTATATATACACAGGTGTCCCCCCAGCACCTCCCTAAGCGCTGGACCAATGGGAAGTGGAGCTAGAGTCAGCTGACCAGCCTGGTCAGCTGACTCCTTTCTGAGTGTCATAAATCCTGCCTGAGTGCGCGCGCGCGTCACTCTGAAACCTGAGGGACTACGAATCCCAGCCACAGCAGCCCCGCTCTGCGGTGTCTCCGCAGCGGGGGTATGCGCACTAACCGCCGCGTCCAACGCGGCGGTTTCTCCGTGCTCTGCAGACGCCTGCACGGGGACAGCCACCTCATGCTGACGGGAGGCGGCTGCCTCTCCGTGTGTGGCGCGTCTGTGCGCGGAAAGAGCCGCCTGCCGCTGGCTCATGGCGGTGGCTCTTCCGCGTTTTCTCACAGTGTGAAAATATCACCTAGGAGAAATCTTAGGAGAAAGGGTGAATTGGCGCCAGAGGATCAGCAGGACAGCCAGGCAATTAGTATTGTTTAAAATTAAAGGGGCACTATGGCGAAAAATTGGAAAATTTAAAATATGTGCAAACATATACAAATAAGAAGTTCGTTTTTTCCAGAGTAAAATGAGCCATAAATTACTTTTCTCCTATGTTGCTATCACTTACAGTAGGCAGTAGAAATCTGACAGAACCAACAGTGCATCTCTTCATGGGGATTCTTAGCAAGGCTTCTATTCTTAATAAAGATATTCCCTAAAAAGGATTCAAACAATGATGATGCTGGCCAGCTTCCCTGCTCCCTACACAGTGTTTTGGCAGTTGGACAGAGCAACTGCCATTCACTAAGTGCTTTTGAAAATAAACAAAACCCTGAAAATCACCCATGAGGAGATGGGCTAGTCCAAAACCTGTCGGTTCTGTCAGATTTCTACTACCTACTGTAAGTGACAGAAACATAGGATAAAAGTAATTTATGGCTCATTTTACTCTGGAAAAAACGTACTTCTATATATATGTTTGTATATGTTTGCACATATTTAAAATGTTACAATTTGTTTGCCATAGTGCCTTTTTAAATAAATATGTCAGGCTATCCCTCACTTCAAGTTCCCTTTAAATCATTATTTTGAATTGAGCTAGGACACAGAACTTCCTTTTGTGCATGCGCGACTGTATTATACGTAGTTATAATTTTTGGACAGAATCTCACAGTCACAGTTTTGTACTGTATAAGGTTTGTTAACCACTTGAGGACCCAGCCTTTACCCGCCCTTAAGGACCTGCGCTGATTACAGAGATCTGTGCTGGGTGGGCTCTACAGCCCCCAGCACAGATCAAATAACAGGCAGAGTGACCAGATCGCCCCCCTTTTTTCCCCACTAGGGGGATCATGTGCTGGCGGGGTCTGATCGCTCCTGCCTGCGTGTGGCTGGCGGGGGGGGGCACCTCAAAGCCCCCTCCACCGCAGGTTTCCTCCTCTCCCTCTCCTCCCTCCCTTCCCCGGAGATCGGAGGCTACTGTTAGCAGCATTGTACAAATGTAAACAAAGCGGATTATTTCCGCTTGTGTTTACATTTAGCCTGCGAGCCGCAATTGGCGGCCCGCAGGCTCTTCACGGAGCCCCCCGCCGTGAATTGACAGGAAGCAGCCGCTCGCGCGAGCGGCTGTTTCCTGATTAATTAGCCTGAAGCCGGCAACGCAGATCTGCGTCGCTGGTCCTGCAGCTACCACTTTGCCGACGTGCGTTATGAGTGAGCGGTCGGCAAGTGGTTAAAGAAGATCTGTGGTGAGTTTACAGCACATTAAAATAAACATATTACAGTTTTCCCCATTATTCCCCCTCTTCATTTCTCCTATTTCTGACGCTCCCCGCTGCCTATAAATAACTTAATTAAAAATAAAATATAATTTTTAAACCTTTGGGCAAGATGGCTGCAATGTAAAGTGCTTCCGGGTCAGTACACAGTCTCCCTGTACTGCTGTGAGCTGAAAGATGAGCTGAGCTGAAGCCACACAAGGCAGATCTCCCTCCCCCTGCTGTCTGGAGCTTGCAGAAAGGTCAGGGATGACTCATCAGATGACGTGCAGTGGGGGAGTGGGAGGCAGATATCAGGGAGGAACAGCTGCTAGACTGTCTGCCTCTTCCTGCAGCACAATATTCGTCTAACTAGATGAATAATTAGAAAGAGCAGGAGAGAGACAACAATTGTTTCTACATGAGACAGGAAAAAAAAGATTAGTACTTATGAAAGGAACATATATCTTCATTTAAATTGTATTTTGAAAAAGAGCCACAGAACTTCTTTAAGCAAGTTGAACAATTCTGTGTTCAAATTTGACAATGAAAATGTAAATTAGATTCCTCATTTCCTATAGACCCATCAGCACCTGCTGCACCTACTGATCTCAGACACAGCAACCTAAGTGCCGTCCATGATGGAACTCTCACAGTACGCATTCTCTGGACTGCACCTCAACAGCACGATCTAAAAATTCACCATTATAGGATATACTGGAGCAGTAAAGCCAATGGAGATCTGCATGCAGGCAGCAAAGCAGACAACCTGAGGTTAACAGATGGGGTTTGTAAACGTGAAGCCAAGCTTTTGGTGTTATTGGTGTCCTCTAGTGTTATTGTACAGTTAATGTGTGCCTTATATAATTTCAGGCAAATACTGAGTATACATTACAGAATTTACAGCCTGAAACTGAATATCTAGTAAGAGTACAAGCAGTGTCATTCTGGGGCTACAAACAACTGAAAAGTATTAAGTCCCAACTCATTATCAGCACAAAGAAGAAAGGTGGGTCATTGACAATGACTTATTTAAGATTAAAAGTAACCTCTTCGCTGTGAGGCCCCGTTCACACTCAGGAACGCAAAATCACGATCGCCTAGTGATTGCTATCGTGATTTTGCTTTGCGCTATTCTGCAGTTTCTCAGCGATTGTAATTCTCGTTCCAGTGAATTCGCAATTGCCGGGGAAATGCTGCACGTAGTGCGTTTGCGATCATCGCAACACACCCCAATTGCTGCAGGGAGAGTAATCCCATAGTATTACTTGAGCATCACTTCTGCAGCAGCGCTTTCGTGAAGCGTGAATCGCAGGAGCAAAGCGCCCGAGTGCGAATGGGTCCTGAAATGATACAGTACGCCACTGTATGTGCACAATACCTGTAATTGAAAGTAATCTCTTCATTAATAAAGAATATGTTATATTCAGTGGCGTAGTAATAGGGGTTGCAGAGGCTGCAACCGCATTGGGGCCCTTGTGCCCATAGGGCCCTGTAACGATTGTGGGATATCTCCGTGTTCAGCGCACAAAGATGTGCGCTGACACTGCGGAGGTCCTCCACAAGCGTGTCAAGATACTAGAACCCAGCTTTTGGTGCAAGCACCAGTAGAGGGAAATTCCTGTCGGCAGAGGGCGCTGGGGAGCGCAGAGGAACCAATCCCCTGCACCTCCACAAATGCCAGACAGGAATTGCACGAAGCGCAGAACGCAATCGCAAGAGAAGCAATTGCGAATGAGAACGAGCAAAGGGACAGGTTGTATGTGTGTGCGCCAATCTAGTCGCCACCCCGCGACCGCGCACACACAACAGCAGGTGCGAAACAGAAACGCAACTGCCAAGAACGGCGATTGCCAGAAGTGACACAAGGCAGATCAGAACAGAATACGAGGGTAGCAAAGGCACAGCAAATCATACAATGAGAAGATACGGAAAATAATAAACGCTAGCTAACCGCGAACACCGCACTCATTCGCAACAGTGCACTCGGTTATGCGCGGTCTCCACGTGATAAGCACAATAGAGACAAGCACGCCTAACTAACCATCAACAGACAAACACGAAACAAAGAACGTGAACGCTTGCTTAATGGTTACCTCATCGAGCCTACAGCAAGCACCCGTATCAGACAAGACAGACAAACGAGAAACAGGAACTAGGCAGAAAGGATCCACCGCTCTTCCGCCAGAGCAAGTGTGATCCAAGCAGGAACACAGATCAGAAAGATCCACAGCCGCTAACGCTAGCGGCTAGTGCGATCTAAACAAGACAGATCAGATGAGGTAGCTGGTAGCAACCGCTGCTCCAGCTTACACTCCAGGAACTAGATCAGAAGGATCCACAGCCGCTACCGCTAGAGGCTAGTGCGATCCAAACAAGACAGAGCGATTCGCTATCAACCGCCGCTGGTGACAGCGCAATCGCCACAGACAAGACAGGACAGAATAGGCAGTACAAATTATACACAAACTGACTGCACTAACTAGGAATGCAAAGAGCACTCCCCAAGAATTAACTATACTAAGATAGCAGTGGCTGACACTCCAGGTGAGTCCAGCAGGAAAAAACCTCTATGAGCAGCGAAGCATTGTGGGACACACATAGTACTTATAGTACACGCCTCCAATGAATGTGGCCAGGCAATTTGCATGACAACGTATGCAAATTCCTCAGCAAGCACAAGCTGCAAAACTGACAGAAGGTCTTCTTTCCAGAGTCCTGCAGCATGCAGACCTGAATAATGATCAAAAGGCTGCCTGCCTGCACAGGCAGCCGAGCGGATCGTTACAGGCCCTCACTCAACCACAGTATTAGCGCTTTATTGGCCCTGTGTTGGTAATAATTACTTCTACAGATGCTTTGAATAGTAGTAATCATTAACAACGTGTTCTCCATCCCCTTCTGTAAGAATCCCTCCTGTAGCGTATTCTGTCCGCTGCAGTGGAGATGCAAACGGACAGTTCTGGCTTATCTGCTTGCATTCGGTTGTGCATTTGCAATGGGTCTCATTGTCATTTGCAATCATTCTGCAGTTCTGGGCAGCTCAGGATGCTGTCATCATTCCACCAATTGCTTGTTGCAGCTAAGCTGTGGCCACATATCCCTGGATTTCTTGCATGCATGTTGTTACATAATACTGCATGTATTTCTTATGGGGGTCCTTTGCATTCACAGCCAGCTAGCAAATGGTAATCAAGCCAGATCAGGATTGAGTGATTACCATTCAGCTGTGTGGAGATTTGCATACCTGCATCCATTGGCTGATGCCAGCATAAAAGTCTGCCTCCCATTTCATACCCCGCCCGTCATAGTGGTCAGTACGCTGATCTACTGGGCACCTTGTTACTCTGTATAGTTCTGTTATTGTAGTTCTATGTGATCTTATTACTTGTGCTTAGCTAGTTCTTGATAAATTTATATGCAGACTTGCTAATATATATTTATCCGTTAGTTGAGCCGTTTGTTATTTTTCTTATTATTGTGTATTGCCTAGTTCCATGCTTGATGGACGGTCGCTGCATCCGCGGTGGATCAGTGAAGTCCATTATCCAGTTAGCTTGGATTCTGCCATCACCACGTTGGTGACTGTAGTATTCCTGCTACTCTAGTTTCTGGGAACGTAACTATAGGCTGCAGTTGCTATTAGTTACGTTCTATCCTGTAGTCTTGCCTGGGTGGATGCTTGCTGGTGACTGTTGTTGGCCAGCTTGCTCTGCTTCTGTGGACGTGACTGTGAGCTGCAGTTGCTACTAGTTATGCTCCAATCTATAGTCCTGTGTTGTACCTGTCTGAATGCTTGCTATCGCTAAGGCAGCACAGTGCGAACGAAGGCAGCGCAACATCGCACTGCGCTGCCATTGTGTTTTATTTGTAGCGATATCGGAAGCCCAGAGCTGCAGTTGCTCTGGGCAGCCTGTGTAACCTCTTCCATTATCCAGCTCTTAGCCTTGTTTCGATGGGTGGTCAGAAAGTATGACCCCCCAGCATTACACCTTCTTGCTCCTCTGACACTGTGGTTATCCTTAGCAGGTTTTGGTGTGCCATATAATTTGTTATGCATAGAGTGCCTGGCGGGCCTAATGTAAAACTTGCACCGGGACCCATAGCTCTTTAGCTACGCCACTGGTTATATCATTGCCTGTATATATCACTGTACATGCATAAATATTTTTGAGCAAATTACATTTATATTTGTTTCCTACATTTTATTTATAAAATTGATTTAATGTAAAATAAAATGATTTAATGCAATGTAAATTAATTATCGGTAATGTGATTTTTTTGTTTAAGTTTCACAAATACAGGGCTACACCTAAGACACTCGAATAAGACAGCACATTATAACCTGTATTTCAGTCCATAGGGCCCGCAGAGTCTGCTATTTATCGGGCTATGCGGGTGCCCAAATGTCACACTTTTACCAATATTTTCTATGGGCGCCTAAGAGGTGGCCAAATTTCTGCTGCTATCGGGGTCACAAATTTCCTGCTTCAACTTACCGTTCAAGATGCCTTTTTCTAGAAAGATTAAATATCATGTAACAGGTACTACAACAATACTGATTACCTATTTATTTCCCTTCTATTTTAACAGATGTAAAAGTATCAAATATTAACCCACTGAACACATGTAAATCATATCGTGCTAGATGTAAGGGCACTTTGCAAGCACTCTCAGTTTATCGCAATAATCAAGTGCAGATTAAACTTTCCTGGAAACCAATATCAGGTAATATTTTTAAGTATTCAAGATATGTTTTAATGTAGCGTACTATAATTTAATACATACAGTGATTAAAAAAAAATTCTGTATTCCAAAATTCAGTTCTAGCCCACGGGAAGGGTCACAACCCTGAACCTGGCATTTTACAATAATTGGGTTGCACCATTTAGCACTGATACAGTATAACAGCATCATCTGGATATCACCTAGAATAAACAGAGGCGTCAACAGAATAAAATACTCTAAAAAAAATTAAAATGCTAAGGAGGCATTGGTGGATTTATCTTCCCTAAGCAGACATGAAACTGTCAATTTTCAAAAGTACATAAATTTATTGATATACTCCAAAACAATGTTGCAACGTGTTTCACAGGTATAGTTCTGCTTCATGGAGTATATCAATAAATTTATGTACTCCTGGTGGAGGGGTGCTATACCCCCTTCTTCTGATCCACAGAGAGCGACTTCTTAACCCTGAGTGGGGACAGGTCTAATCTCCCCACCTGCATCTACAGTGGTTGCCTAGAGGGTAAACCTGGTTTGTGAGCATGATTTACTTACTTACACTATCAATCTCACTCCAGTACTTACTGCACTATATTGGGCTCTCCGTGTCGCCCCCCCCCCCCCCTTTTTGTATTCATCTGGATATCAGTACAAGATTGTTTTGATGGATTGTAGTAATTGCCACGTACATGCCAGGACACCGCCGGTCAGCTTGGTGCAATGTGCCACTGAAACTCCCAGTGGCGTTAAAAACTATTCCCCATTTGCAGCTCAGAGGGAGAAGCGATTTGGGGTCTGGCGATCACCGAAACCCTGAATTACCTGTGCAGGGGGCTATTATAGCATTGCTGCAATAGCGGCGCTCAAACTCATGCGTTACATGGACGGCGTTGTGCACCGTGAAAAGGCGCTTCGGTCATTGCTATGTAAACTGTGGCTAGTTTATATAAAAGGCATATGTCTATATCAGAGCACCACATAAAATATTAATTCTTAAAACGGTCAAGATACATATATATATTTATATGTTTACAGGAAACCATGTGACATTCAACATGTTCTTGGTAAAGTGGAAACCAGTGACATGTAGTAATAAGGAAAATGTCCCTGAAAAAAAGGCTACAGTTAAGGTGAGACCTCCGTATATGGTAGATATAAAACAGTGCTAAATGAACCATGACTGCAAAGTGCATTAAAGTATAGTTTCACTGTTTTAGAAAAACTTAAAGCAATTTTTTTTCCACTGCAAATGTTTGCACTACAAAGAATTTATCAAGCACTTGTGAGCATTACTTCATTTTTTTCTTGCCTCTGTCTCTGCAAGATCGTCCTAAAATTGACTGTGTGTCTGCTGCAGATGAACTGAGCGCTAATTTGGCATAATGCATTTCCTTAGCGCCACCAGCTGTAAGCACGCTGACTTGCATGAATCAAACACTGACTGAACAGGGAAATAAAATAATTAAAAAACTTAAAAAGGTATTGGTACCACTAGAAAAAGTCATAAATAATTGAATTACTATGATTTGTCAAATTAGTTGTTTTTCTTTCATTAGTATCACGTCTCCAACTGTGCTATCAGTTATTCAGCCTGTTTAAATGGAGAAAAGTAATCATTCCGCTGTTTGGTAGCATCATGTGTCCTATACTGATCATGGACCAGAGAAACTACCAAAGGACGTTGTTTGAGGCGATCAAAAATAAGTTTATAGATGTAACGATTGTGGAATCGTCTCCGTGGTCAGCGCACCAGACGTGCGCTGACGCGGCGGATTTCCTCCACAAGCGTATAATTGAGGACACTCAGGCTAGGTGCTATGCACCCGTAGAGGGCAATTCCCACCGGCAGATGGCGCTGTGGAGTGCAGGCGAACACAGCCGCTGCACAGCCACAGATGACAAATGGGAATTGTACAGATCCAGGACAAGGTACAATCAGGCAGGGCTGGATAGCCCACAGGGAACAGAGCAAAGGGACAGAACCAATGTGTTCCCACCAAACTAGTCGCCACCCAACAACGGCGAACACACAACAGCGGAAACGAAGTAGGAAACGCAATCGCAAGAATGGCGATTGCCAATAGCGACACAAGACTGAGCAGGACAGAGCACCAGGGTAGCAAAGGCACAGTAAATCATACAAAGAGAAAGATAAGGAAAATAACAAACGCTAGCTGAACGCGAACACCGCACTCATTCGCAACAGTGCAAGCGTTCGTGCGCGGTCTCTACGTGATAAGCACAATAGAGACAAGCACGCCTAACTAACCAAGACAAGACAGACACCACACAAACGCGCTTACTACACGGTTGCCTTACCGCAGGCACCAGCAAGCGCATGCAAACAGACAGACAACGAGAATCGATCAAACAGGAACCACTGCTCTTACCGTCAGAGCCAGTGCGAACCAGGTATCAGAAAGATCCACTGCTCTTGCTGTCAGAGCAGTGTGATCCAAGCACACGACAAACAGAAGGAGTAACCAGCAGCGACCGCAGCCGAGGTTAGCTCCAAGATCCAGACCAGAGGAATCCACTGCCACTAACGCTAGAGCAAGTGCGATTCAGACAGACAGAACAGAAGGATCCACAGCACTAGCAAAAGTGACTAGCGCGATCCAGGAAGACAGAACAGAAGGATCCACAGCACTAGCGCAAGGCGAGTGCGATCCAGGTACAGAGTAGCAGGACAGAAGAATCCACAGTACTAGCGAAAAGAGGCTAGCACGATCCAGGGAAACAGAACAGAAGGATCCACAGTACTAGCGAAAAGAGGCTAGCACGATCCAGGGAAACAGATCAGAAGGGGCTACCAGCAACAACCGCTGTTCCGGTTAGCACCCAGACACACAGAACGACTTCCTATCGACCACCGCTGGGACAGGACAGTCGCAACAGACGAACAAACAGATAAGCAATCCTGACGGCACTAAAGAAACTGCCTAGTGCAGTCCTCAGAATTACTCCAAGATAACTTCAACAAGAAGTAGCATGGCTGACACTCTCTAGGAGTGTTACTACAAACCCTGAAGGAATGACCAGCAAAGGACTGTGGGTAATCCCAACCTTTATACTGCCAGTCATCACAGGAGGCAGGTAGGGGATTTGCATAACAAATGTATGCAAATTCCTCAGCAGCAAGCTGCAATACTGACAAAAAGTCTCTCTTAAAGAGACCTGCAGAATGCAGACCTGAACAGTGGTCAAAAAGCTGCCTGTCTGCACAGGCAGCTAAGCGAATTCTCACAATAGACAAGCATGTTAATGGAAGAGGCTATAAGATCATCTTTAAGCAGCCTGATGACAAAAGTTGCAGATAGTCCTTTTCAGTCCATCAGACCTTGCTGCTAGAGGAACATTGACCAAAAATGGGCATAACGATAGTAAAGATGGAAAACAAATGACTAAGGGCAATGTTATATGTGAGAAGCAGACCATGGCACTTGTCATCGGCCAGGGTGCAGAATCTAATAACCACTGGTCTTCACCAGTGTGCACTGCAAGGGACAGTGGGCAGCTAACTCAAGCAGGCAATGGACTGCTTTGCTGTAAGGGAGTCAGTGGCGGCACCAGGGGGGTGTTTTGGGGAGCTCATAGCGCAGCTGCGCAGCTCATAGCGCAGCTCCGGCAGCAGCAGAGCAGGGCTACGGTAAAATGGCATCCGAAGCTCTGCTCTGGAGACTTCAAGTCTGCAGTGCAGGGCTTCGGGCGCCATTTTCCCATAGCCCTGCTCTCAGCGCAGGAGTTTCAGTGGCTGCAGAGGATTGTGGGAGCTGCGCGCCGGACGGAGGACAGGACAGGAGGTCTTCTGCAGGTGAGTAAATGGTTGTTTTTTTTTATTCATTAACACAGGTGTATTTTCTGGTCAAATCTGCCACATGATTGAAGGTGTTTTCTGGTCAAATCTGCCACATGATTGAAGGTGTTTTCTGGTCAAATCTGCCACACGATTGAACGTGTTTTCTGGGCAAATCTGCCACGTGATTGAATGTGTTTTCTGGTGAAATCTGCCACATGATTGAACGTGTTTTCTGGGCAAATCTGCCACAAGATTGAACGTATTTTCTGGTCAAATCTGCCACATGATTGAAGGTGTATTCTGGTCAAATCTGCCACATGATTGAACGTGTTTTCTGGGCAAATCTGCCGGCATGATTGAACGTATTTTCTGGGCAAATCTGCTCACGTTACGGGAATTTTCATGAGAAAACCTGCACAATTATGGGATTTTTCTGGGGAAAGGGTCACCAAATCTTGGGCCCACTGTCTTTGCGTTGCACTTTTAAATTACAGTTAGCTCTGCCCTCATCAGGTCATGGCCATGCCTATTTTTTGCCGCAGGTTATAGCCACACCCATTTTTTACCACGGCACGCGACATCAGCTACCCCAGAAGTTGGTCCAACACCTACATAGCACACACCCCTCCCCCCCAAAAAAATCGGATCGTGGGAGCTGCACGCCGGACGGGACAGGAGGTCTTCTGCAGGTGAGTAAATGGTTGTTTTTTTTATTCATTAACACAGGTGTATTTTCTGGTCAAATCTGCCTCATGATTGAAGGTGTTTTCTGGTCAAATCTGCCACATGATTGAAGGTGTTTTCTGGTCAAATCTGCCACATGATTGAAGGTGTTTTCTGGTCAAATCTGCCACATGATTGAACTTGTTTTCTGGTCAAATCTGCCACATGATTGAAGGTGTTTTCTAGTCAAACCTGCCGACATGATTGAATGTGTTTTCTGGGCAAATCTGCCACATGATTGAACGTGTTTTCTGGGCAAATCTGCCACAAGATTGAACGTATTTTCTGGTCAAATCTGCCACATGATTGAACGTGTTTTCTGGTCAAATCTGCCACATGATTGAACATGTTTTCTAGGCAAATCTGCCACGTGATTGAATGCGTTTTCTGGTGAAATCTGCCACGTGATTGAATGCGTTTTCTGGTGAAATCTGCCACATGATTGAAAGTGTTTTCTGGGCAAATCTGCCACAAGATTGAACGTATTTTCTGGTCAAATCTGCCACATGTTTGAACGTGTATTCTGGTCAAATCTGCCACATGATTGAACGTGTTTTCTGGGCAAATCTGCTGGCATGATTGAACGTATTTTCTGGGTAAATCTGCTCACGTTACGGGAATTTTCATGAGAAAACCTGCACAATTATGGGAATTTTCTGGGGAAAGGGTCACCAAAACTTGGGCCCACTGTCTTTGCATTGCACTTTTAAATTACAGTTAGCTCCGCCCTCATCAGGTCATGGCCATGCCTATTTTTTGCCGTGGCATGATCCACGCCGCAGGTTATAGCCACACCCATTTTTTACCACGGCGCGCGACATCAGCTACCCCAGAAGTTGGTCCAACACCTGCATAGCACACCCCCCTCCCCCCCCAAAAAAAAATCCTGCAGCCGCCACTGAAGGGGGTCCAGACAATCGGGTCAAAAAAGTAGAGGTCAGGGCAGACGACTGGCAAGGCAAGGTTGACAATCAGGCTGCAACACAGGTCAAAAATGGGTAATCAACAGATTAACAAGCAGGGCTTCAATTACAACCAAAGCTAGTCAGTGAGGGGGGTTTACATAGGTATACAGATATCAAAAGACACCCTGTCTATGTCTATGAGACACACGAACATGAAGTGACAGGAAGTCTCCCCAAAAGGAATTCAAAAAGCAATACTCACTGGGGTTCTAACTCTTCTAAATTCTGTGCAAAACTAAAAAAAATGCCTAGCTGCACTGCAGATTCAAATTTTTGTTGAATTAGTGGCTACCCTGGGTTAAGCCTTATGAACTTGAGAGTCGTCTGAAATTGGCACTTGCTGATTATCCATTGTTTAGGGCTGCTATTAAGGGGTTTCAGCGTGTCTGCCTGGAGACCCAGGTGTCTTCTATCCCTGGACCACTTACGTCTTTGAAATGGAACGTGGATTTCTCTCCAGGGTCATCCACTTTTTTCTTGAGGCAATGCCCCAATGGGGATCGTCTTGTGATTTCAGACTTTGTAAATGTCGGCAAAGTTAAAAGTCGCAATTACATCAATTTATGTGACAATTTCAGGATGTCAGACTGGTCCTATATGCAGTTGCATAGCTATTTATCTCACGCTTATCTCAAAAGAGCAGCAAGCAAAACCTTACTATGCTAGAAAGCCTGTGTCTGAAGGGCGAATCTGAACGGCACCTTTTATCTTATGTACAAGTGGTTCCTGGAAGACACATTAAGCCCTGATTTTCTCTTTAAAGCTAAATGGAAGCAATGGTTAGGTAAGTAGTTCAGTGAAGATCAATGGCATAGAGTTTGCCAAGTTACTCATAAAACATCTTTGAATGTTATGACACACAAACAAAATTGTAAGTTAAGATAGCCATACACTGGTCGATTTGCCATCAGATTCGACCAACAGATAGATCCCTCTCTGATCGAATGGGATCAGAGAGGGATCGTATGGCTACCTTTACTGCAAACAGATTGTGAACCGATTTCAGCCTGAAACCGTTCACAATCTGTTGTGGTGGTGGTGGTGGTGCTGCCGCCGCTCCCCCCGCCCGCATGCCCACATACATTACCTGCTCCGCTGGCGCGACTCCAGTCCCCAGGTCTCCGCCGTCTTCTCCGCTCTGGTCTCCAGGTCCAGCATGCTTTACTTCTTCCTGCCTGGCAGGAAGTTTAAACAGTAGAGCGCCCTCTACTGTTTAAACTTCCTGCCGGGCAGGAGTAACTGAGGCATGCCGGAGACCAGCGCGGACACGGAGCAGCGGTGACCTGGGGTAGTCGCACCGGCGGAGCAGGTAATGTATTGCCGCTCTATTGCGTCGGTCGTCAGGCACTCGAACGCCGCTAGCGACGCGCTCCCTACCCGCGGGCGATTGACGGTAATTTTCCGCAAGGAGCGATCGACGAAATGGATCGAAATTTAGCGTGTAGTGCGAACGATTGGCAGCAGATTCGATCCCAGTGATCGAATCTGCTGTCGAAACGGCGGCAAATCGAGCCAGTGTATGGCCAGCTTTACTGTCTGGTTGGTATCGTACCCCAGCCAGACTGCATAACATTTCTGAGACCATGCCAGAGACTTGTTGGCGGTGCAATTCAGGGCTAGGTGATATCATACATATTTGGTGGGATTTGCCCTAAACTAACCCAGTTTTGGGCCCCCTGTGACTTAGGGCTGCTGCGGGCGCCATAGCAACGCTTTGGTTGCTATAACCATTGCTACGCCTCTGCTGAAAATCCACCCATACAGCCCAAGTGATTAAAAGGCATTTTATTTATAATGTGTGAAATTTCATCTAGGTGAAAACTTAGGATAAATGGTCAATTGCATAGGGCCCAATTTGTTCATAGTATTCAAAATCTGTTGCCCTCATACTATGTGGGTCCGGGAAAATTGCAAAATTGGTCACTGAGTGGCCAATCAAAATTGGATGTGTGTATGCACTCTTAGGAAAGTGTATTGGTGATTTTCTAGGGCATACAATTCTACTGAAGAATTCAAACATGTTTGGTAATTTTTACTTGTTTTCATTTAGTAGAAAATAGAACATTTTCTGAAAGTACACATTCTAAACAAGATGGCTGAAAAAAACAAGAATTGCTGGGTAAACCAACTACTAATCACAAAATGTCCATAATTTTATTTCATGCACTGTATTATTTTTAAATAGGCATTAGGCCTATTAGTTTATTAAAGGGTGGTAGGTTATAATCTAACGGTGCGGCACGCACGCCCGCTCCCCAGAACATGCATGCCCCCACTCGCGCACCAGCCCGCAGCCCCCAACGTGCTCAATCTGCGCAGCATGGCGGTAGCACACTTGGAGGCGGGTGGATGCAGACACCTGAGCTTTTATGGTGAGGGACTCTCAGTTTAGTAATCACCTGCTCCTCAGGTTGATAGCTGCAGTACAGTCTTAACCTATTTTGGTTCCTGGACGTAGAGACTACGTCCAGGAACCATGCGCGCTACCGCGCGCTCTCGCGGCCGATCGCGCGTGTGCACGCGCGCTCCCAGGCCCGCGGTTCGTTAGCCAGGCAATCAGTGAATCGAGCTATGGTGCCCGATCACTGATTCCTCTCCCCCGCTGAAAAAGCAACAGCTTCTCTCGGAAGCTTCCCTTTTTCTGGCTGTAACGTACCCCATGCGTCGCTCTAAACGTGTGTTACGCTTAAAGTGACGTCATGTAAACAAACTCATGGCCGCCATCTTGTGGCCAAAAAGTAAAACTACAACTAAAAGTAAAAAAAATAAAATTCAAACACACATTTACATTATAAATCACTTGTTTACATCCCACCCTCCCAAAACTACCCAAATAAAATGTTTAATATAAAAAAAAAATTACAATAAAAAAAAACAAAAACATGTAAATATTTACCTAAGGGTCTAAACTTTTTAAATATCAATGTAAAGATGAAATACTTCTATATTTTTTTTTATTTTAAACTTGTAAATAGTGATAGATGCAAAACGGAAAAAATGCACCTTTATTTCCAAATAAAATATTGTCGCCATACATTGTGATAGGGACATAAGTTTAACGGTGTAATAACCGGGACATATGGGCAAATACAATACGTGAGTTTTAATTATGGAGGCATGTATTATTTTAAAACTATAATGGCTGAAAACTGAGAAATAATGATTTTTTCCGTTTTTTTCTTCCAGTTAAAATAAATTTACAGTAAAGTGGCTCTTAGCAAAATATACCCCCCAAAGAAAGCCTAATTGGTGGCGGAAAAAACAAGATATAGATCAGTTCATTGTGATAAGTAGTGATAAAGTTATAGGCTAATGAATGGGAGGTGAACATTTCTCAAGTGAAAACGACGGAACGCGAATGGGTTAATCACCTGCTCCTCAGGTTGATAGCTGCAGTACAGTCTTAATCACCTGCTCCTCAGGTTGATAGCTGCAGTACAGTCTTAATCACCTGCTCCTCAGGTTGACAACTATAGTACAGTCTGAATCACCCGCTCCTCGGGTGATAGGTACCTTCTGTCTACTGTGCATCATCCGCTCCTCAGGTGACCCGATCACTACTTCATCTGTGTCTCCAGCCTGCTGGAGTACTGATTCCAGTGTTCTATAGAGATACCTCCCTCTAACAGCTCCTCTGGGAAAGTGGGTATCTCTATCTATATTTACTCTTGCACCAAACACTTATCTCACACCTGATTGTCCTGTGTCCTGCTATACTTGCATTATTGGTGATTCTGCAGATCACCATCTAATCAGGTATAGCATCTGTATTATTGGTGATACTGCAGATCACCAATAATCAGAAAATCTGTTCATGCTGACACCAATCGTTACAGGAATCATGTATGATTTTCGTTCCACTTCTCATGTGTACACCACTTTGTGTTGGTCTTTCTTGTGGAATTCCAATAAAATTGATTCATGTTTGTGGCAGTAATATGACAAAATGTGGAAAACTTCAAGGGGGCCGAATACTTTTGCAAGCCACTGTAGGTTCTGTGTTAAATGAGGACGTCTGATTTTATCATTCCAGGGATCAAACTTTGTTATTTCTGGCCTCCTGTCTGGATGCAAGTACAAAGTAACAGTACGGCCATTCACCCTTCAGGCACCATTAGTTGAAGAGGTGACATTTGTGAAAATACAAAGGTGCAACAACATGAAAGTTAAAAGCCTGCAAAACGTACACTGTCCAAGACAGGGTGAGTGACCATCAAAACATTTTCTAAAATCTATTAGCAATGCCCTAAATCTGTTAGCGGTGAACTACGGGTATATAATAATAATATAATATAAGAAAATCCACCAAAAAGAAAAACTTAAAGCAATATTTATAAAACCTACAGGAACACAAGCTTATCCATGGCCAAACCTAGCCCCAACATATTACATAGGGAGCAGGAAAAAAGGGCGCCGTCTGAGGGTGGACGAAAAGGGCGCCACCATAGACTCTAATGCAATTATCATTAATACGGCGAAAAAAGCAAAAAAAAAAGGGTGTCCGATAAATATTGTTGATAACATTAGAACATTACAGTTTTTGAAGTAAGTTATCGTTTTAGAAGCTTGCAACGTTATAATTTTGGTCATATTATTTTGTTTGTATGTACAGATTTTACGTTATCAAAGATATTATCATTCTAGATAGGAGCGTGTCTTCCTTAGGAGCGTAGGCATGCTTCTATCTAAGGAAGGCACGCTCCTAAGGAAGGCACGCTCCTTACATAGCAGCCAGCGCTGCTATAAGGCATGCATTAGCGGCCGCTCCTTCACATTATGGTACGCTGCTTTAGCAGTGCAACTTAATGAATCAAGCCCATGCTCACTGTAACCTGAATAATCACAAATACCTTCTGTTTTAAGAAGGCAGAATACAGTTTTGCATAGCATTTTAGTAAGAGGGCTTTTTTGTCCTTTTTGGCTCCTTACACACTCCTATGAGTCCTGGTTTACCATGAGCTGGCTGGGTAATCGGTAACTCTGTGTGTTTCAAGTCCTACCCTATAGAGCAGGCTTTCTCAACCAGGGTTCTTGAGTACTCTGCAAGGTTTTCTTGGTATTTTTCTCCATCGTGGGGGTTGGGGGAAGTATGATAGAGAGCACACTATAATATGGGGTACTGTAAAAAGAAGCATTAAATTCAGGATAATAATGAGCACATTAATAAAAAGCACTAGAATAAGTAGACATTATAATGAAGGGCACTGTAATAGGGGGTAGAGATATAAACAGCCACACCAAGACCTTGCCACCTGCCAAATAAATGTAGGGGTTCCTTGAGATCCCAAAATTATTTGCAGGGGTTCATTAACCTCCCTGGCGGTTTATTAAAATCCGCCAGGGGGCAGCAAATACGTTTTTTAATTTTTTATTTTTTTTTCATGTAGCGAGACAATCGATCTCCTTCGGCGATCGGAGATCAAGAGAGCCCGTTAAAGGAACGGGATCTCTTGGAGGGCTTCCCCCGTCGCCATGGCGACGGGGCGGGATGACGTCACCGACGTCATCGACGTCGTGACGTCAAAGGGGAATCCGATCCACCCCACAGCGCTGCCTGGCACTGATTGGCCAGGCAGCGCACGGGGTCTCGCCTGGGGGGGCCCTGCATCGCGTCGGGTAACGGCGGATCGGCGGTGGGCGGCGGCGATCGGGTGAGACACGCAGCAAGCAAAGTGCTTGCTGCGTGTTTTAAAAAAAATTATTCAAATCGGCCCAGCGGGGCCTGAGCGGCGACCTCCGGCGGTAATGGACGTAACAATGCGTCCATACCGCTAAGGAGGTTAAGATGCTCCAGGGTTTTTCCAGGGTAAAAAAGGAGCCATATTAATCCATGCCATGCACTGATGAACATCAATCAATCCGAAACAGTTTGTATGCATATTGGATTATTGTGGTTCTGTACAATTAGCAAGCTGAAACATCATTGCATTCCAGCAGTTCTGGAGGTGTTTAGCTTTCAGGGACAACACAGGGATGACTTGCATATTCAGCAGTGATGCATTGTGGGACACCACAGAAGCTCTCGCCATCCTGAATAATTGCGAATACCTTCTGTTGTAAGAAGGCAAATTTTTGTTTTGCATAGCATTTTAGAAGGAGGGCTTTTTGGTCCTTGTTAGCCCCTTACACACCTCTAGCAGATCTGGTTCACAATGAGCTTGCTGGGCAATCTGTAACTCTGGCTCTTTCAAGTCCTA